>NC_042301.1:1075728-1155728 GCF_901000725.2 Takifugu rubripes | reverse complement strand
ACGGAAGGAACACGTCTGCAGTTTGTTCCCATCATCCCCCCTTTTAACGCTAACTCGTTTCTTTAGGAAGGCGGCGCCGGGCCGGGGCTGTGCGGCGGCAGATAGAGCAGGCCGAGCTCCACGTGTGAGAGACCTTCACCATGACGATAACGCGATGATGCGCGCGTGTGGTTGCCAGGTTAGCTCGCCACCTCCGCCCAACCCCCCCCCACACCTCCACCTCCTACCTCATTATTTCTATGGTCTGCTTCTCTCTGCTGTTTGGAGATACTACCAAATCACATTACGCCTGTCATGGATTACACGCAATGCATCTCCTCCCAGAAGAAAGGGAAGAAAGATCAAAGGCGTCCTCGCTAATTATTTCTAAATGAACGCGGGAGGTGAACGTGTTTGTGAGCGCGAGCGTGTGCGGCCCACATACTTGTTGTCGAAGGCCGTATTGTGCAGCGTGCGGAGCGCCGACATCGTTGTTTCAGGCCCACGTGCAGACCGACGACAGCAGATTCCGACGGTCGTCCGGAAGAGGCGGATCCAAGCGGCTCAGCCGGACCAGCGGATCGCACGTGTAGCATGTAGCATGTAGCATGTAGCCGACGGTGTTACCTCGACAACCGATCCCAGTCGGTGTGGACAGGACGCCATCAACGGGGCCGGAATCGTCCACATTAGCCCCAGATTGACGGGAAACTAGCAAAGACGGGGGGGGGAAACGGACTAAATGAAGGCAAAATATGGAATAAACAGACTAGTTTTTCCGAGACGCTACAGACTTGGGATGTCTGTGACTGTTCCTCTCCTCTTTCAGCCCCCCTCTCCTCCTCTGTCTCTACCTTCTCCTCCTCCTTGGCCCATCTGTCCATCAGCAGGAGGCTCCTCCCACACGAGCCTGGTCCTGCTCTGGGTTTCTTCCTGTTCAAGGCGATGTTCCTGTCGGGGGTCGGACTCTGTAGCGCGGAGAAAGAGGAACCCGACGAATCCGAAACTTCCCATTTTCTCTCCGTGTCATCAAAAATAAAAATTTTCAGGAAGTTCATCGAGGGCACGAAAGGATGTTTCTGAGCTAAAGTGGAAGATGCTCAGCTCTAAATCTGAATCCCCACATCCCATATTTATCCATATTTAGCTCCCGTGTGTGTGTGTGTGTGTGTGTGTGTGTGTGTGTGTGTGTGTGTGCGCAGGATTTGAAGTTGTCACTTTGTAATTACCTCAGCAAATACAGGCTTGGAGAGAGTTGAGTGAAGGCTTCCAGTCGGACAGCAGCGGGAGAAAATGAGAAGTGACAGACCACATAACGCAGCGTGGGACGTAAATAAGCCCCCCCGCCCCCCCCGCCACCCCCCCCGCCCACCCCCCCGCCGTCTTTGTGGAAGAGACGTGGATGATTCTTCAAGGATTCGGAAAGAGAGGGAGAGATGAGCTGAAATGAGAGAATATCCCTCACTTTCATCTTTAGAAGAAATCTCTGACATCCTCTCTCGCCTGCTTTGATGAAAGTCTCTGGATTTTTTGCTGTTTTATCCTCTTACACGAGGTGCATGTATTATAGTCTGTGTGTGTGTGTGTGTGTGCGTGCGTGCGTGTGTGTGTGCGTGTGTGTGTGTGTGCGTGTGTGTTGTGATGAACACCGGCAGTAATATGGATGTTCTTGTGTAGGTGGGCTGAGGAAGCTTCCTTTGTTTGTGGGCTCTTCTCGCCTCCGTTTGCCAGCGTTGGTGTGGCTCCGCCCACCGGCCACCTGCAGGACGTCTGTTGCCCAGGTGTGCTGGAGGCCACCTGTTACTGACACGCACGGCTCAGAGATCCGTGCACGGACGCTCCGAGGAGAACCTGCAAGAACCAAATACTGCCTTACATCCATTCATCCTCATAACATTTATTAAAAACTGGCTTCGGCGAAACTCTGCTTCCTCCAACCAAAGGCTGCTCAGAAGGTCACATGACACACGAATGTCATGAGTCTGGTGGGATGGAGGAGCCCTCCCTCACCCCCCATCTTCCCACGCTGACCTCTGACCTTCTCCAACCTTCCATTAACGCAGACACAAATATAGCGTTGCCTCCAGGCTGTCCTCCTCCGTCTCCGTCTCCGCCCCCCCCACACCTCCGTCTCCGCCCCCCCCCACACCTCCGTCTCCGTCTCCGCCCCCCCCACACCTCCGTCTCCGCCCCCCCCACACCTCCGTCTCCTTCTCCGCCCCCCCCCACACCTCCACCTCCGCCTGGCTCCCGTCCAGCTACGGATTGTTAATTACGGTGTGTACGCGGTCCAGCCTCCAAATACGGGAGCGATGCGCTTTGGCAGACATCAAAGTGCCGGCGTTTCATTCCACGGGGATTAGCGATGGTGCGGCGTGATAATGCCCCCCCCGCTCGTGATAATGCCCCCCCCGCTCGTGATAATGCCCCCCCCCCCGCTCGCTAAATTAAACAGCCATGGCTGGAAGCAGGTACGGGGGCCTAATGAAGGTCCCGGCGTCGGGACGCGCCCCAGAACCACGTATCGCACGGCAACAACGTGCTGGACGGAGGGATGAAAGCCACCAAAGCTGCCTCCTGCTTTGATCTCCCTCGTGATGAATGTCTGCAGATCCTCCCGTCCTTCACTCATCGCAGCCTTGTGGCAAATTGGATTTTTAAACGGCTCATTTTTCATCGTTCCCTCACATTCGTAACCGCCCCCCCCCCCCTTTTCTCCTCTCAGCAAACTGCAGGAAGAATCAGCGTCTTGTCGTGACGAGCACGCGGGACCGATGAGGAGGCCGCCGGGGTAACGTGCTCGACTCCAGAAGGTCTCAGGAGACGGCAGACGAGCAGCAGAACCACAGACGGAGGAGACGGTCCTGGGTGAGCAGCTATTGTCTGCCGGGTTCCTTTGTCTGCAAGGACGGAAGCAGAGGGAAGGAGAGCCGGGCCGAGGGGCCGCGGAGAGCCGGGCCGAGGGGCCAGGGAGAGCCGGGCCGAGGGGCCGCGGAGAGCCGGGCCGAGGGGCCAGGGAGAGCCGGGCCGAGGAGCCGCAGAGAGCGAGGCCGAGGGGCCAGGGAGAGCCGGGCCGAGGGGCCGCGGGGAGCTGGGCTGGACCACCTGCTGCCTGAGTCAGAGGCTCCCTTGTCTCCATCCTGGCTTCCATCATCCAGCCTCTCTCCTCCAGTTTTGTGTCCTCAATAATCCTGGACATTTTGTCTCCCTCCTCTGGTGGCGAAAAAAAGAAAGAAAAAACAACTTTCCTCTTAATTAATAATTTATGATGTGTGTTTTCTAATCTGCTATCAAAGGGTTAACGAGTGTTAATCAACCAATGATTGGTGGAGTGTTCCTGCAGCTCTCTGATTTGACTCATATTCAACATTAGCCTGTTAGCACGTTGAGGACGGACGCTCCCACTTTTAAAGCCTCAACTTAGTTATAGAGAAACGAACCCGTGCTGAAATGTGCCTTGCTCAAGGGCGGCTCTCTGATCCTCTCCTGGGTTTGTTGTAACGACCCCTCCTCCCACAGACACACACCACGTCCGTCTGTGGTGGTGCACGTGCAGACAGCCTCGCCTGGACAGAGCTGTGACCTTTATTTGTCCTTGGATGTCCCACGATGAGGACGGAGGAATGAAAGAGCCAGACAGTGGGGGAATAAAAGGAGGTTTGAGAGGGAAACGGTGTGTTAGCAGCCTGTCAACATCTCCCTGCACCTGTAATCACCTCCTGCAGGTCAGCTGCTGCCCCCCCCCCCCCCCCCACAGCTAGCAGCGCTAACGGAGGCAGCCTTCAAACACTTATCTCCTCGTCCTCCCCTTCATTCTCTTCTCGCTCTCTGTGCACACACAGAAAAGACCTTGATGTTTTTCCAATAATTGGCAGCAGAGGTTGACTCCCCCCCCCCCTCCCCCCCTCCCGTTTATCCCCCCCCCTTTCTCGCTGTTGCTCTTCCTCTTCCTCTGCAGATGAAGACTTGGCCCAGGATCAAAGGCAGCCCCCGACCGCCACTCTGGCCACCACAAAAGGGCGTCGGGCGGTGGCGTGGGGCCAGCTGCTGCACATGCTCACACGGACGGGGACGAGGCTTCCAGAGGGGCCCTGGGACAGACGCCTCGTGCCCCCCCCTCATAAGAGGTCAGTAATAGTAGATGAGGATCTGGCCTTTTGTTTCCATCTGGTTCTTTTCACAGCTGATTGTTTATTTTCAGGTTTTTTTTAAAATCCTCCCTTCTGGGAATTCTTCATCCCACATCTCCACCTGCTGATGTTCTGCTTCCACCAGTCAGGCAGCCGGAACCACCCCAGGACCCAAACACGACAGCAAGACCCTGGTCTGGGGCAGGAACCACAGAGTCGGTCCGGATGGTCCAGATGGTCCGGATGGTCCGGATGGTCCGGATGGTCCGGATGGTCCGGATGGTCCCCTCTGCGGACATAAACCGTCCACACAGGACGAAGGTTTGGACACAGAAAAGTCTTAAAACAGACAAAAGAGGGTTTAAATCGGACCCTTTAGCAGCAGCCGATCCTCCTCCTCCTCCTCCTCCTCCTCCTCCTCCTCCTCCTCCTCCTCCTTCTGGTGCTGGAGCCCAGCATGTGTTTGGGATTAGATGTCCTCTGGTGTCGAAGGAGAACAGTCAACAAACGTTCTGCTGCGGCCGTAAATCAGCCGTCCACGCCCTCGCCGTGGCCGTGATTCTCTGCAAGATGGCCGTCGTGTGCAGCAGAATCAGGTATTAATCAAACTCTTGTTGCCGGGCTGCTTTTAATTAGGGACGAGCGTCAAACGAGGGGAGGAAGCTCGTCACCGATGAGGTGAACAAACGTAGCTTTAGCACCGTTAGCAGCAGTAAAGTACCACCCCTCCTTTTTAGGGCCATAGTGGCCCCACATTGGTTCATTTCCAGGTAAATTGATTCAAATCAGGCTGATGCCGTCTGGGGGCGTGGCCAAAGATCTTCCACTCTCTGGGTCTGGGACCCTTGTGGGGGGGTCAGGGGGGGGGGTTCTATGTCCACCCAACCTTCCAAAGCCAGCTCACCTCTCCAAATGTTTGTCTTCTCTACGTTAGAAAGTGAGCGGCCCACCTGAGCGGGGCGACCTGAGGGCAGCTGGGATGGAAACGATCAGGCTCTCTTCAGCACGGTGGGAGTACGGAGTCGGGGTTCTTCAGCCCCGCTTCCTCGGGGGGGAATGTCCGTCTCTGCTCGCACCGCTATGTTTGCTACCTTCGTTAGCTCGTTTCCCCCTGGAAATGGGAAAACCCCCAAATTCCATCCAGCCTGCGACACAGCCGTTAGCATTCATGTTAGCATGATGCACAGTCTCTGATCCCAATTATCCCGACTCCTGACGTTTGAGGCGTTGCTTTGGAAGGACGTGTGTTAAACCGTAGGTCATCGCCACGCCTGGGCCAGCTAACGCTAACCTCAGGCAACTCTCAAAGCTCCTCATGTGACCAGTGCTCACACACAACCCAAAAAACCCAACTTCACAATAAAAGCGCGGCCTAAGTAGAAGCCAACCAATTAAAAGAGTGAGAAACAAGAAGAACGCGCCTCCTTAAATCGGGTCAACTGCTTGGTTATTGCTTCAGTGGAAGGTTCTTGGCGGATAGAAAATTAGGAGCAAAGAAGTCTGATGTTGTTTTTGTGCAATAATGGGGAATTATTTTCACTTTTATGTGTCCCTCCTACAGAGAAAATAGGCCTGATCTCTCCCTTTGTGGCTGCTCCAGCTGCTCACTTCCACCACCCACACAGCACATTTTCCCAGGCAACAATGCTCCTCCGAAGTTTACGCACAATAAATAACGATGTGCCCAAAGCAGTTAGCGGCGGCGCTGCTCTGCGTTTCCTGGCCGGACTTGAAATGAAATGGTAATTTTGACTTGAGGAGGATTTCAAAGGGCCGGCCCCCACGTTTCATCTGGGCGCGCACCACGAGCTCGCCGACACATCCACGCCGGGATTTCAGGAGAGAAAAAGGCCGAATTTGAAAGTTTTGCTGTGAACTTCCTCCTTTCTTTTTTTTCCAGCGTCTCCCCGCAGAAGCGGAGATGCAGCGCCGCGTTGCCCCCCCCCCCCAGATGGATGGCGTTTATATAAACAGCCCGCCCCGCTCTTATGGATGTGTCATTGTTGGGAGATCGTTCGCAGGCATTTGAATAGATAATTCTCCCGTTTGATGGAGACGTTTCTCTTCAGAGGTCACTTGTGGGGGTAGAGGAGTGTCCTCCGTCTCCCGTGCTATTTTCACATCTGAGGCTCCGGCCCTCCTTCCTGCCTCTCCCTGGGGAGCTTGACTGACACTTGAATCGGCCTCTTGCTCGGGAGGAGCAGACGCTCTCCAAAACTCCATCTGAGCTCCGCTCGCCCGCCTCTGTTATGCAAAACGCTTTTGTCTCCAACAAAAGCGCGCAACAATGCGCGCTCGCGTCCCGGCTCCGTTAGACGTCGACTCCGGCCGGTGGTGGCCAGACAAAAGGAGCAGTGGTCGGGAATTCTGTTATCTCAGGGGGAGAAATGGGACCCAGACGGGGGTTTGGAGCCTGCGCCCGCCGCCTGTTGCTCTCCCGCGTCCGTGGGTCCGGCCCGGACGGACCCGGGACCAGTCCAGGAAGCCCTCCCGGCTCCTCTGATCCTTCAGCTGTCACCAGGGAAGCGTGCGGCTAACAAAAGCAGCCTGTGGAGGCGTCTCCATTATGTGTCCCTGAACCGGGCCGGGGTTAATTACTGCTGACGAGGCTCCGGGCTGACGAGGCTCCGGCTGACGAGGCTCCGGGCTGACGAGGCTCCGGGCTGAGGGCCCTCGGTCGGCACCACGGCGTCACACACGGCTGCGCCGCGTCGGGCCTTTGATGTCTGGTTTTGGTGAAGACGCACACATTTGCATCAGAGGTTCGCGGCGTTTGTATTGGGAAACGGGCGTTTGTGAGCTGACCCGGGTACCGAGCACAAGCAGAACCTCGACATCCGCAACGTCCGTCTGTGACCTTTGACACCAGTCGCACGTTTCCTTTGATCTAGTTACCCGGAACGTAGAGATTACGCATCCGATCCGTGTTCAGATCCGTGTTTGCCATCAGTGTCGACACATTTCGTGACTTTTGCTTCCGATTTCACCGACACCGAGGAAGAGCAGCGCTCCTCAAACGCCGGCGGCCCCCTGCTGGCTGTGGGGATGTTTCGGGCTCCATATTTATGATCAGGCAGGAGCACGAGGCGATGCTGGGCAGCATCCGTGTAACGCCCGTGTGCTTTTCTTTAGGTGACCATAACGTGAACGCTGCTGCTGTTGGTGGGACCCGTGACCACAACGCGTCTCCACGGAAGCAGGGGCCACCAAAGGTGAGCGTCACCTGCGACCACGAGATGCCACTTCCTGGTTGTGGTGGCCAACGTGTCGTCTGAGGGCCCCTCAAAGGCGCCGCTGCGTCTGTGGCTCCCACAGGTAAAAGCGTCTCTTGAATGGCTAAATATAGCGCGTGTACATCCAGTGGAGTCGCCCCCTACTGGTCACTGGGAAGAATGCACCTGTGTGGTGTTTCAGCTCTGATCCTTCAAGAATAATAATCTGTCTTTATTTAAATGTTACAACTGCAGTCCTGGGAGAAGAAAGAGGAGCGCTGGTACGTCACTAAAATGAGATTTACCTTCAAATGTGTAACACAAGAACCAGCCGGGCAGGTCCTGTTTCTCTTTGAATTGTTCTCTCTCTCTCCCTCTCTCTCTCTCCCTCTCTCTCTCGGTCCCGGTCCCGAAATAATATTAACAATGGCGCTGCCTCAGACAAAGACGAGCAGGACATTGTAACCTTCACGCCCTTCACGGAGGAGCAACTCGTTTTATTTAAATCTCCCACATCAAAGGGCCAAATGCAAATTCCTGCAGCTTCCGCGCCAGCATTTGATGTTTCGGGGAGCCGAATTATTGTGGCGATTACAGTGGCGGTACACAAGCGCCTGAACGGGCCAAACAAGGGTCCTTGTTGCGGCTCTCAATTAGCGGTGTGACATCTCAGCACTCGACATCTGAGAGGAACCCCACAATAAAAGAGGCTGTTTGCGCTGATAAAGTGATTTGGTTCTTTCATCTGCACCAACAGTGGGGCTGTTTGAGCTTCTGGGGATCCTCGGCACCTCCCGTTACCGTGACAATAGTGTCACTGTGTTCCGGGTTGGAGAGGAGCCGCAGGTTTATACAGTCCTGGAAAAAGGGTGTGTGTCGCTGCTTCAAAGCAGGAACGCAGCTAAATGCAGCATTTCATCAGCAGTTGTTGTCTCCGAGCAGCGTAGCTACGAGATAGTAGCTTAGCATGGGCCGGATGTTGCGTGGTAAGAGCGGCGAGGCCGTCGCGGAGGTGCGGGGATTGGGATGTGATGCTGCCAAGGTCAGGCTGTCTGCCCTGGTGGTCCAACTGCTCCAGAAACAATTAGCATCTGGACAGTTAGCATCTGGACAGTTAGCATCTGGACAGGAACGCCTGAGCTGAGGGAGCCGTGAACACATCTGTGTGGATCGGATCTGTTCACCTTTCACGTTGCAGGATTTATCCCGTCTGAAAATGAGGAACGAGGCCCAGAAAACCGATTATTCCTCCGGATATCTCTATCAGCACCGGGGCGGGTTAGCGAGAAAGACGGGGCAACGGTGGGAAGGACAAAAGGGCGTTAGATCCAGTCTCACCACGCAGGGCTGGTGGAAGATGTGCTGGCAACCTCTGTGTGTGTGTGTGTGTGTGTGTGTGTGTGTGTGTGTGTGTGTGTGTGTGTTATTGTTGTAAAAGTGGCCCTCACAACCAAACTAGCGCAGCTTTGACTGACGACTTAACAGGCGAAACGGAATTTGTCTTTGCCGGGGTGTCAGATGCTCTGCCAGCGAGCGAGGAAGCGCAGCCGAGAATCTCGCCCGCGTCTTCTTCGCCCTCTCTTTTCTCCGACGGTTTAAGGCGGCTCAGCGAGCGCAACATCAAAGGCCTCGCGCTCCCAGTGTACATTGTTGTTCCAGCAACCACATGAAACGGAAACAGGAGCGATGGAGAAAGGCGAGGAGAGGTGGAGCACATTTTTCCCGTCTTTCTTCCCTTGTACATAAATCGGCAGCGATGGAGGGAATCGCTTTAGGAACGCTACAAGATTAGCGCTTTTATCTCTTCATTTCAAACGCCACATCCTCCACATGCTAACGGCTGTCATGCTAACGGCTGTCAGCGGCTCCCGCCGGACCAGCCGGTTCCTGTATTAGACCAGAACTCCTCCAACACCGAGCCGAGCTCCACTGGATCAGCGCCGCTCGTTATCCTGAAATCTGCCGCCTGTGCACGAAGTCGTGCACTTCCTGTTTCTAGAGAAGCAACGTTTTTAGTGGGAGGAGCTTCGGAGTTGGTTATTTTCAGTACATTTGTTCCATCTTGGAACAGATGAATGTTGGAAACGTCGAGTTTTGGCGAACGATTCCAACTTAACGACACGTTTGCGTGAAACGTAACTTTACGTATTTAATAGGAATAATCATAAATCCTAATTATTGTGCATCAGTGGGGTCGTTTCCACCAGCTTCTACTCCCTCCTGCTCCTATCTGCACACAGAGACCACCCAGCAGTGTGTGTGTGTGTGTGTGTGTGTGTGTGTGTGTGTGTGTGTATGTGTGTGTGTGTGTGTGTGTGTGTGTGTGTGTGTACCTCCCACCATCTGGGGCCTGTTTGTAGAGATTTTCTGTAAAAATCAGAGTCACGCCGCGGCAGGATTACCACTGTGAGAAGCAGCACCTGGAAGAAGCTGGCTGCTCCGGCTTTTTTCCTCGGATGCTCACGGAAGTTTCCGGCGTTCCCAGCTCGAGGCGCAGGATTTGTTCTTGACCTACATGAGCGTCCCGGGCCTCATCCCACCATCCGAAAAGCAGGGAAAAGGGAAGGAGACATCTCATATTCAGTCCAGACAACATCCAACAAGGGTTTAGTGCACGAGACCAACGCCTGCGTGCGTGCGTGCGTGCGTGCGTGCGTGCGTGCGTGCGTGCGTGCGTGCGTGCGTGCGTGCGTGCGTGCACGTCTACCTCACATATCACATTTCCAGTGCACTTTTCTTTAAATTCAAGCTAAAACTGCAGAGGTTGAACCCCCTGGCTGGAAGGGCTGCATCATCCAGGCAGATTGAGGCAGGTTCCTCCTCTGAGTTGAGGGGGAACCAGAACCGGAGCCCCATCCCGTCCCTACTGGCTCCAGCCCTCAGCCGTGTGTTCGGGTGCTCGACCCGCGTGCACAGACGTGCACAGACGTGCACACACATTTGCTGGCTCTGCCAAGGTCAAAGCTGTTGTCTAGGGACCCGAAGGAGGGACGACTCCTGCAGCGTTAGGCTGCCTGCTGCTCCTGAGTCCAGTCAGGCTTCCGGGCCACGACACCGGCCCGTCGGACCTCCTCCCCGGGTGTTCTGCTCCGTCTCCTGCTCCGGTCTACGCGCGGTACGCCTGCCGCCCTCTCTTGACCCGCCCACCCTGCGCGTGGCGCCTGCCAGCGTCACCCTCTCTCGCGGGGGCGCCGTCGCCCGCTGCCACCTCCAGCTCCACTGTCCATTGTGTCGGGACAAAGCCCGCCCTGTCCCGGCGGCGCCGGCACGCCACGCTCCCTGTAAAGGATGAAAGCGGGCCGGGGCCCCGCTCCGAAGGCGCGGCGCTGCTGCGGCGCCCGTTCTCCCCGGACAGTAACGGCTTGTGATCTGTGGAGATAAAAAGGACCGAAAGAATGTGTTTGATGTCCCCATTTGAATAAATGCTGCGATGCTAATCGTTTTAGGGCGCTAATCACGTCAGCGCACATCTGCGTAGGTGTGTGTTTGTGTTGGTGCGATTGTCGACACCATGTCATCACACAGGCTCTCAAACCTCTCACTTTTTAGGCTCCTCCAGCTGTTTTTGTCACTAAATCGACACCTTCACAGCAGCGTCGCACAGGAACGCCCAGAAATACCTGAAACGTGACCACGTTAGCCACTTTGCTCATCTTTACCTTCACCAGTGACGCACATGTGGATGAACAAAGCAGCACAGACAAGTGTGTGTTTCCTGGAATTCCGCAGGGATTCACATCTGGACTGGATTTAGCCGCGTGTTGTGAAAGCTTCGGCCGCTGAGCTCAGAGCTTAAATGAGCAGCAGCAGCTCTCCATCAGGTGGCCTGGAGAGCAGCTTTGCAGCCGTTAGCACGCCAGCATCTGGGGGAGATATTAGCAAGCTTCTCGCAACAAAAGAATATTTTTAGTCTTGATTCCTGAAAAAGTTCCACGTTGCTCTTAAACTGTGCTCCTCCGATCCGCTGGCTCTGTTTGATCGCCTGCTCTTGCCGCTCCGGTTCAAGGTCTCGGTGCCACAAGCTCAGCTTCCTATGGACCGCGGCCTTTGAAAGAGGCGAGAGGATCAGACGGCCCTCGACAGAGAATCTTCTCAGGAATTCGCCGACAGTGTCACAAAGACGAAACTTGCCTCCCGCCCTTTGTGAGGGGGGAGCGAAGCAGACGACTCCCCCCTGCAACCACAGCAGACGGAGAATTGTCCCAATTTCTCCTCCTTCATCGCGAGCGCGGCGCCTTTCAAGCCGAACCTTCTGTAGCTCGTTCCACATGTGATTCGGGCTCTTGTGTGGCGAGGCAAACTTTGGGACTTTTTGATATTTCCGAGCGCCGGCTGACAAGTTTCTGTCACTCACCCTTTCTTCCCTCCTCTCTCTCCCCATCGATTGATTAGCAGGCATCAAGGCTCTGTCGTCATGGCAGAACTTCATCGGGAGCTTCAGTTCTTTCCTGGTGTCTTTCAACCAGCAGCTGTCAGCCACATCAACGGGAGGCGCCGTTAAACTGAAGCGCGCTCCAACACTATATATAGATGGAAAATGTCACTCCTTTCAAGAGACGAGGCACCTTCGGAGTCGTCGATACGGAGCGCTTTATCACCGGCAGGAAAACTTTGGAACAGCAAAAAAAAAGTGGAGATGAAACGATTGTTCTCTCTTCCCACTTTGTGCTTGAAAGAGGGAAAGAGGAGATTATTCAGAAGAGGGTGGAAGCGTTTAAGGGGCTGGCTTTTTGATCTGCCTGTCCGTCAACGGGGGGGGGGGGGGTGGGGGGTGGGGGGGGCACCTCCTGATGCTTCTGATCGTTAGGTGTCCTCAAAGTGTCTCGACGCCTCTTTGTTATCGCTGAGCGCGTCGATTAAAGGGAGGAATATCATTTATTCATCCCGCCATTGAGCGGAAGAAAGGAGGGATCCAAGAGCTTAGCGTTGATTTTCGTCAAACTCTGAAGGCGCTGATGAAGTCAGCGTTCCTTTGAGAGAGGCGGCGGGAAGGTGCCGAGCGCACGTCGGCGCCGAGCACGCCGGCCGGCGTGCGAGATGAGATAAACGGTGATCAGACTTTGTTAAACTTCTCTTTCAACCGCTGATGCAGGACGAGCGCTCGCTCTCCTGATCTTCCGGTCGCACCTCCGCCGCCATCTTGGTCTCACATCTGCCCTCTGGTGCGCGCGCCCGTGCGGAACGCCGCGTCCCGTGCACGCCGTAGCGCCCAGGTATTGGGAACGACGGCGTTCTCAGCGTGTCTGCGTCTTGTTTTTGTCACATTCAGCTTTGCTCCATTTTCCAAACGCGGCACCTGCTCCTTTAATGTGCCTCCCTGTCTGGAAGTCCTTTCCTTTCCTACTGTTTCTCCGCCTTTTTTCTCCCGTTTTCAAACCCTCCGTCCCGTTGCGAGGTGTCTCTCAGAAGTTGAAAAGTTCCTTTCAAGCCGCAAGTTTTTGCCATCTTCACTTTTCAACTGGCGAGATGAATATCGGCGGGACAAAGCGTGGCGAGGAAAGGCTTTTGACAGGACTTCTGAGGGCCCGGGAGCTGGTCCCGTCTCTTCCTTTTGCAGTTTTCCCATAACTGGCTTTCTTGCGCGGATGCTAAAAGACACGCTATCAAATGCAGACTGCGAGTCCCGGCCTTTCATGGAACATCAGTGGAGCCTTTGAGGAGAGGCTGCTGTGCTCCTTTTTTTGTTTTGTTTTTTTTTAAAATTAGAAATATGTGCATCAGAGCCACGGGATTGTGTCCCGGAAAACAACGCCCGGAATTAGGCGGCGTGCGACATTTTCACCCCTGCTCGTCGTAAAAATCCGAATTGGTCGCGGGTTTTTGGTGTGGAACATCGATGGCTGTCCTGTTCTGGTCGTGATCGGATCATGGGTGGATAACGAGGGCCGTGGGGGGGCGCTGTAACACTCATCCCCCTGTAGGGCGGCGACACGGAGCAGCATCAAGATGGCCGAAACTCCAGCTCTGTGCAAATAAGCAGCCTGTAAACCGCAGTGTTGGTGCTTTGTAAATGGTGAAAGGGAATGCTTTAACATTGTGTGGCGGATGTATTTCAAGGCTTTGAACGCTGGATGGAATCCGGATTTCGCCCACACAACCGCAGGCTTTGCTTTTGCCTTTTGACTGAAATATCATACAGATTCCAAGGAGCCCAAAAAAGCCCGCCTGAGGAATGTCTCTGAAAGCTTTCCCAAAGCCTTTAGCTGCCACGGCTGCACGTCCCGAAAGCTCCGCGGAAACCTCAGGCTGTTCCCAGCGGGACTCCAGTCGCTGCACATCTGGAGCGGAGGCACCAGACACCTGAGGTGCCACATGGGGGGCGGATCGCTGCATCGCCCTTTAACGCAGGCGTGCGAGGTCCCGGCCCGTGTGGACCGAGGGACCTGGCTGGGGGCTGCGCCACCTCCTTTAAGGAGCATCTCTTGGCAGGAGAGCAGGAACCACCTTCCTCTTTGATCTCTGACCAGCCGTTACAGCCGTGCAGCCTGCCTGAACGGACCGGTCGCCACGACGCCAGTGACGGGTGAACAGCAGCAACGCTCCTCCTCAATCACACATTTGGGGCTTCGCTCGCCTTGAACGTGCGCTGTCGTTGGAGGGTTATCCGCCGTGCGCGGCGTCATATGAGGCAGAAGGACGTTAAATACGATCAAACTTAACAACGTCGGACGCACACGTGCAGCATGTGCACGAAACACAAGTGTGATGTTTCCATGAACACTGAGACGTCACGTTTGGGAAGTGATTTCATTTAAAACGGCAGGAAAGAGGAGGTGGGAGCACCAGCCCAGCACCACGGGGACGTATCCATGAACAATGCTGGTCCAAACCAGCAGCAATGTCCAGTAATCCCAGTAGAACCAGACAGAGGAGCAGCAGAAGTGGGATCGTTCAACTACCCAAGGAGCTCTACGCGTCCGTCCAGTTCACACGGCTGAGGGCTGGAGCCAGTAGGGACGGGATGGGGCTCCGGTTCGTGCTGCAGGAAAAGTGCTGCAGTTTATTTTGGTCACAGTTTCTCTGGAGTAAATTAGCACATCAAGGATTTTAGGGTAAAGAGCCTTAAACAGGACAAAGAGTGTCCTTATCACATCGGTGAATACAGGATCTCTGCAAGAGATACAGCCTTGACCCCCCCACCCCCCCACTCACACACACACACACACAGACAGACACAGACAGACACACACACACACACACACACACACACAGGTGAAATCCTTCCTCCTCTGTGAAGCGAGCGTTTGGTATCAGGCAGAAAATCAAGTACAGCCACATTTTGCGGCTCTGGAGGTTGGAGAACGTTCTGAAGGAAATATATTCAGTTGTGTGTGTGAGGAATGTCTGCACGGGCGTGCACGTACGTGCACGGGGGCTGCACTCACTTTCCTGTTGATTTCAACACCAGCAGTTCAATTTTGATCACTAACGTCTAACTCTTAGTTTACTTTCAGCAGCTGATTTTTATGGGTATAAAATACATTATTTCACTTCCTCTAGTTTAATATGAGTTAAGTTAAGTTAAGTTAAGTTAAGTTAAGCTAAGTTAAGTTAAGTTAAGTTAAGTTAAGTGGCATCCTCATTCTAGTCACATGACTGAAATAATTAATTGAAATCACCAAATAGATAATATAAATGTTTCTTCTCTCTCTCTCTCTCTCACACACACACACAGACACACACAGACACACACACACACACAGACACTCACACACACACACACACTCACTCACACACACACACACACACACACCATTGGTCCCCAGGGCTCCAGCTGCCAAAGGCTCTAAAGTCATGTTGTTGTCCCGGTGTGATTGAAGGTCCAGCTGGTGGAGCCGCCCTTTTGATCCCTCTCCCTTTTATGAGAAAGACAAACAGCTCCTCGTCGTCACCCACAGTGGAGTGATTGTTACACACACACACACACACACACACACACACACACACACACACACACACACACACACACACACACACACACACACACACAGTGGTCACACATTAATGTGGCGCTCACACAGGCTCGTGCTCATGAACAGTTACACAGAACTTGTGTTTTCTTAATGCTGCCCTCCCCCCCCACCCCCATCCTCTCTCTCTCTCTCTCTTTCTCTGTCTCTCTCTCTCTCTCTCGTACTGTAATCACTCTGTTAATGACCTGCTTGAACTCCAAATGCAGCCCAGAGGGGGAGGGGAACCCTGTGGGTGAGGGGGTGACGCAGCTCCAGCATGTGTGAACATGGTCTCAGCACATGGACTCTAAAGGAGCTGGGACGGTGCTCCGATTCCCAAGTCTGTTCCTGCTGGTCCATCCTGCCCCCGGGTTGCCCCAGATGCACCCGCGGCATCGTCTGGTGGTTCTTTGCTTTAAGTCGAGCGATGTGAGAATATAGAAAATGTACAGGGATCTAAAACAAAATGAAGAAGAAGAATCCTTAGCACCAAGCTGAATGCTTGAACGGGGCCCGTCCACGAGGCTTTCTGCCCTTTAGCACGCTGAGAGAACAATGGAGGGGTAATAGTAGAGGCAGGGGGGGGGGGGGATGTGCAGCCGGACCCACACTTCCTGGGTCGCTGCTGCCCCAGAGGCCTTTCAGGGTCTCCCAACGTGGGGCCCATCCATCCCAGGTCTGTGAAAAGTGACTTTGATGGGATCCTTCTGCAGCTAACGTCATGAACGAGGAGGCGCGTTCCCATTCACTCGAGGACTCGACAGGAAGACGGCGTCTCACCTTTCTTGTTTTGGCCCCGCGGGGCTTCGACGTGGCTGCGATGCTATCTGCTGCTATCGTAGGAGAGGTTTGAGTCCCCACACCACTTCCATGTGTGCCTCATATATGCCATATTTTATTATTACTTCTATTAAACCCCCAAAAACCAACCAAAAGGCTCCTCAGTGTCTCAGTAAAATAAGCCCCTTTAATCTGTCTCCATCCAAAATCCTCCCTTCATAAAGAGAGAAGGCTGGTAAATACTGACAGGACGCTGCTGATGTGGAGCCATTTAAAGCTGCTAGAAACTGACAGTGGCCGAAGAAAAGAGACGAGGAGGAGAAGGAGGAGGAGGAGGAGAAGGAGGCAGTGAGAAGGAGGAGGAGGAGGAGGAGGCAGTGAGAAGGAGGCAGTGAGAAGGACACCGGCTGAAACAAAAGAGGAAATGAAAGAACGGCAGCGCTGGGGGTCAGCGGCTCTTCTGAACCCCTCTTTCTCTCCCGGTAATCCCTCCAGTAGCACTGAGCTGTGAGGCTCCTCCATAAATCAGCGTTTGTATGAAATACCAGCGGGAGCCAAAGGTCAAAGGAGAAAATTAGCAGCTGTCTTTTCCTCTGCTTTCATGTTAGCCGCGGGGCTAATCGCCAAGCGCGCCATCAGCCTCATTTCCACTTTAAAACAAACTCCCCGACAAGTCAGGGAGGAGCTGTTGGCCTGCTCCTACATTTTATGGCACTGGACTGTATTCTGTGAGGGTGGAGGTGGGGGAGGAGGAGGAGGAGGAGGAGGAGGAGGAGCAGGAGGATTTGGTCTCATTTGGTCTTTACACCAGCACCTGCGGGTGTTTCCAGGACTCCTCGTCCCATCCTGGTGTTCCTGTCTGAAGCTCTCCTCCCTCCTCCAGATGAACTTTCTGGAGGCACCTGTCCACATGTCTACAGTGGTTCTAGACAGCATGTTGTCAAAGCTTATGGAGGAGATATAATAAAAGAAACGACGTGTTCCTGCTTCTCATCCACCTTTCTTCTTCCTGTCTTCTCCGACCCTCTTCACCTCCCTCCATCTTTGTTTTCTCTCTGTGGGGGTGTCGATCGTCAGAGCAGAGGAGCTTTGTTGATCTTCTCTGTCTCCCTCCTCCTGCTCACCTGCTGACTGGCTGCGTGACACTGGGAAGCAGAACACTCAGAACACTTTTATCTGGTTCTGGATGTGGAGAACCTCTCCCGGGAAGAGAGGAAGGACGTGCAGCTGACCGGGATGAAGCCTCCTGACATCTCCAGGCTTAAACGCTTCAACTTGGAAAGTTCTTGAACTTGATGAGGAATCCAAGAATAAAAAGGAGCGGGATGAATCCGTGCACAAACAAACGCGCTCATGTCGGAGTCGGGAAGCACGTGTGGAGCTTCCAGAACCCACTGACGGCTGGAGATCACTGCAGTTCACGGGATCAGGAATTCCAGCACGGTGTCTCCGAAAGAGCCCCGGATGAGGAAAAGATGAGGTGTATAATAATATAAATAAATAGGTTTGTTTCTGTCCAAAACAGGAAGGAGATCTGCTGGTTAGCAGCCTCGGGAGACACGTGTGGAGACACGTGTTTGATCCGGAGCGCTCCTGCGGAGCGTAACCAGGCGGCCTTGTCCGGCCTTTTTGTTCCTCCCTGACCCAACTGGTTATGAGATGTCCACCACCATCCTCCAGGTAGGTGGTGTCTTTGGTCCATGCCAGTGGAGGACGTGTTAGCTAGCCTCCGTGCAGCACAGTTAGTGGGACACGCTTGACCATTAGCAACATGCTGCCGTTAGCCGTTAGCCGTTAGCTTCCACCCAATTGTGTCAAGAATGGAGGAAGCTGCAGTTGATTAATGACATGATCATTATTGGAGACTCGTCATCATCTCCGGCTGCCGACACATTCGGCCGTTAGAGAAGGTTCTGCTTGGGTGCTGAAGTCCATCCCAGCAGGTCGGATCATGGTGGAACTTCCCAAATCTGCTCGATAGTCCTCAGTGGAATTCTGCTCTTAATTCTGAAGGCAGCAGGATTCAAACCTGCAGCTGAGGGCATCTTGAGCTTCATCTGGCAATGGCTGTTCAGCCTGCTGCTCCTGCTGCTCCTGCTGCTCCTGCTGCTCCTCCTGCTCCTGCTGCTCCTGCTGCTCCTCCTGCTCCTCCTGCTGCTCCTCCTGCTCCTGCTGCTCCTCCTCTTCCTCCTGCTCCTCCTCCTCCTTCTCCTGCTCCTCTTCCTCCCCCTCCTCCTGATCCTCCTCCCCTCCTCCTCCTCCTCCTCCTGCTCCTCCCCTTCCTCCTCCCCCTCCTCCTGCTCCTCCTCTTCCTCCCCTTCCTCCTCCACCTCCTCCACCTCCTCCTCCTCCTCCTCCTCATGCTCCCCTTCCTCCTCCTCCTCCTCCTCCTCCTCCATAACTCTGATTGGCTCTTAACCCCAGAGTTAAATGTGCTTTCGCTGATGTTTGCTGACGGAAAATACAATAACTTGCAAAAGTGAAACATCCGTGACACACATGAACACACCATGAACATACCATGAACATACATGAACATACCATGAACATACATGAACATACCATGAACACACCATGAACACACCATGAACACACCATGAACATACCATGAACATACATGAACATACCATGAACATACATGAACATACCATGAACACACCACGAACACACCATGAACACACCATGAACATACCATGAACATACATGAACATACCATGAACATACCATGAACATACATGAACATACCATGAACATACATGAACATACCATGAACACACCATGAACATACATGAACATACCATGAACACACCATGAACATACCATGAACACACCATGAACATACCATGAACACACCATGAACATACATGAACATACCATGAACATACATGAACACACATGAGCATACATGAACATACCATGAACACACCATGAACATACATGAACATACATGAACATACCATGAACATACATGAACATACCATGAACACACCATGAACACACATGAACATACATGAACATACCATGAACATACATGAACATACCATGAACATACATGAACATACATGAACATACCATGAACATACATGAACATACCATGAACACACCATGAACACACATGAACATACATGAACATACCATGAACACACCATGAACATACCATGAACATACATGAACATACCATGAACATACATGAACATACATGAACATGCCATGAACATACATGAACATACATGACATTTACATTACCTTTGATTCTAATTAACATCATTTTTAATCGGATCTTTGATGAGTAACTGGGCAGCTTTACTTAAAATGGGAAAAACTTTAAACACCGATGTTCTATGGCTGTGGGCCGTTCATATGGAAATGCAGGCAGCTGTAGGCCCGTCTGCACCGGTGGACCCGACAACACCCGCTCCCATCAGATAAGGTGGTGGTCCAAGGGTCCTGGGCTCCAGGGTCGGCCGGGCCCAGACGGATCAGAACCCAGAATCACGCATTGTTTCTATACGTTATTAAAGTTAAAGCCACCGAGAAACAGGATTGTGAGAAGAAGGGGGGAGAAAAGTAATTATTCATCCTCAGTGCCCCCCCTCCCACACCACACACACACACACACACACACACACACACACACACACACACGCACACACACAGCGACGTTCAATAGGGGCGTCTTAAAGATCACGCTCTATTTTATTTCCTTTGAAGAGGGAGCAGATTTTGGTGCCAGAGTTGTTTGGGATTCAGTCCCCACAAATGAAATTAGAGTTTATTTAGTGGGAATTGGGCCTTTAGAGGGGCGACGCTAACGGGCTGGAACAGGCGCCTGAATGGCCGGATTCTCCGGCTCCGCGTGTTTATGCACCATGTCCAACTTCAAAGTGCGTCTTAACTCCACACTTTAATTGTGTCTTTTTCAAGCCATCTGATTCTGCTGACAACTGCACTCATCCCACTATCTCCCCCGTCCTCCCTCCCTGTTGTGACAGAACCCCCCCCCCCCCACACACACACACACACACACACACACTCCTCCCGACTTATTTTCTTTAGCTCTTTCAAACTCGCTGTGCTACAAGTGTCGACTCGGGCACGAGTCCTAAATTACTTTTGGGGATGAGTGTTGACATGGACCACTCACCCTCAGCTCATGCAAACAGAATGATGCTATTTGCCCCCCCCTCCCCCCCCCCTCCCCCGCAGCCTATTTATTTCTCTATCGTTCCTTTTCTCCCATTTCTCTCTGAGCTTACAAACAGACATTCACGCTTCCCTCCATATGGGCTTTAATTTGCCATTGTCCCTCAAGATATTCCTCGCTCAGGCTTGAGATAAAGGGATAATCACTTCAAAGGGAAGCTGGGGGGAGATTGCCCCCTCCCTCCCAGCTGAAAGGACAAGTGGACAATACGCTAATTGAGAGGGGGAACTGATCACAGGCTCTGTTCAAAGGGACGCCTGGCCACGCCCCCCTCCCCCACCCCGCCCTCCGATGCACTTAATTTTATTAGTGTTTGTGGGGATGCTCCAGCCAAAATTATCACTTAAACCCGCCACAGCCTTTGAACTGCCCAAGATTGGGTTATTTGCAATTAGGCGCCCTCTCTCTCTGCTAGCTTAACACAATTCCAGGGTTTAAGCGTGAGGAGCGGGAGGCCGATGAAACGGGCCGCGCGGCGCCGTATGAACGCTCACTGGGGGCTGATGCAAATCCAGAAGTTCTTCAGAACAAAAAGGGAGAACAGAGGCCGACTGTTTGACTGATGCAACTAATGATGCGGCATCAAAGAGGGCTGCAGAACAGCGCCGAGGCGAGGGATGACAAGAGCCGCGGAAGGAACGCTCGCACCCTTTCCACCCGCGCCGTAATGAAAAGTCCGGTTTGTTTGTGCACGTCCTGATGCAACACCTGTATCTGCACGCACACGGGCGCCATTGTCTCCGCCGGAGGCGCTGATTCAGGACCAGTATCGGCTGATCCACCAGATGCTTTTCATTTCTTCCCACCTCAGGCTCTCAATTAGGCCCCGGGTCGCCCCACATTATGGGGATTAAAGGCACCTCGGTGGCAGCACCTCATGCTTGTGCTTTGGATCTTCCTGCGGATGGTCGGAGCCCCCACAAAGGGGTCAGGGAGGGGTCAAAAAAGGGGGCTTCTTGTCACTGCTTTATAGCACCCTCTTCTCTTTTGTCACGTCCACACACAAGAGTGGCCATTGAAGGGTCAACAGGTGTGGTCTCCAGGCGTTAGCATCGCAGCAACCTTTAGAATTCAACTAAAAATAGCAAACTTAAAGTTCTGCTGGGGGGGGGGGGGGCTCTGGAACCTTGGGATGGATTTAACCCTCTGCTGACTTTATTTTCTTATCCAGCCTTTACTTGATGACATCTTATACACGGCCAATTCCACTGACCCATTTTTACTTTGTGTTCCATCTTGCAGACATTGTTTGTGTGTGTGTGTGTGTGTGTGTGTGTGTGTGTGTGTGTGTGTGTGTGTGTGTGTGTTCTCCTGTCTTGTAGTATAAACAGTGACTGCATGACCTGCTCTTATTAACACACGTGCACAGTGGGAGAGGCTTTACTCTGCCAGATAGTGTTACATTAGCAACACATTAGCATTACATTAGCAAAGCTAATGGCTGAGGTAGACTGATCTGAGATCAGAGCTTGTTGCATGAACCCAGCACAGGCCACAACCGGCGTGTTGGTCTCCTCGACCTCAGCTCTGGAGCAACGCTCGCTGCAGCAGGTTGATCATGAAGGGTGTTAAACACATAAATGCTGGAGCCCGGAGCTGTTGGACTTCATTAGCTTCATCGCCCTGAAAAATCCCGAGACTTTGGTGAATTTGGATCCTCCGCCTTATATAATCATATTCTCCTTCAAACATCAAAGGGACAGTATGGACTGGAGTATCATGGGATTGGATCAGTGTTTAAGCCACGCTTAGAGATTCTGTCACAACCACATTAGGGGAGTCACGTGAATTAAAGGCTGGGGAGCAGCTTGTGCCTTCGCTCTCTGTCCCATTTCAATCAAACTGTCACGCTGCGCGCGCGACTGGCAGTTGTTGGGTTGACGTCTTTGTAGCTGGAATCCAGCCACGGATATGAACATTGGCTGACAGCTCTGCTCCGCGGGATTACCGAACCGGGTTAATAACTTCAAGAATTCCCCTTTAATAGCTGCAGACGTTATTTAATGTGCGTTTAGATACAGAGCAGATGTTATAAAACGGCTGTTTTTCTCGCTCTGTTTCCTGGGAAACTTGGTGGGATCGCAGCCGGGCTGCGGGAGCGTCGCCACCGGCGCGGTGGATCACTCCGGATCCCCGGGGATCCGGCTCGATCGCGCATCTCTCAGAAGGTCCTGGCACCCGCGTAGAGCGCTTCCCCCTCCACAAAACTTTAGTTCGTTTCGCTAAACGCGCGTTTTGGGCGGCGCCGGACGCGCGTTGGAAGCGACTCGGAGCAGGTTTTGAATCTTTCCACCTTTTGCGAGCGCACATGCGCGTGAATGCTTCATTTCACCAGTTGCTGCGTCGATCAGGCGCAGGGTTTTTATGGATCTTCCGGGACCAGGCCAGCGCTGTTTTACTTTGAAGTCCGCAGTCAAACCTTCAGCCCAGTCGCTCCAGAAGCAGCCCGGAGGGTTCCGCCGCCCCCATCGCTCCTTTACGCACCGTTCGGGGGGGAGAGTCGACGGGCGAGGGCTTTTTGTGCGCGCATCCGCGTCGGTTGTTGTCCCGAGTGGAAGGACGTGACGGGAGCGGGAGGAGAGCAGCGTGTTGTCGGACTACTTGAACCTCTGAGAGGAGGCGGCTCGGTTCCGCCGATGGTGAGTTGCTGGAGCCGGTCCACAGGCCCCCTCTCCCGGCCGCTTTGAAGCGCTGCTGCCGAGCTTTGAAGTTGAGAAATGCGGGCTATGTTTCTTGTTTGTGGGCGAGAAATACAGTGAGATAGATAAGAAGCTTATGTGATGCGTGCGCGCGCGCGCGCGCGCAGCCCAGATGAAAAGCGAGTGTTTGTCGGCTGGTGCGTCTTCTTGCAGCGAAAAGTAGGATGTATTCTTCAACCCGAGCCCCCTCCTCCCAACTCCTCCTTTACCTTCTCCCCATTTGGGCACCCACTCATCTACATAGGGGCTGAGCTCGGCGGCTCCGGGGTCAGTTGTGGAACGGGACGGTGCACAGAGGACCCGGACCCGGACCCGGACCCATGCGGCAGGGCAGCGCTTCTGAAAGGCTCCGGCGTCGCCGTGTGTTGGATTACTCTCCGGATAGTTTCGGACTGTGTCAGTTGCACCGCAGGAGGAGTAATATTTGAACTTGGGTCGTATTTAAACTTCGGAACCGCTCGGCTATGGTAGGTTTGGCATGTCCGCGCTGTCGGCACCGAGTTTACGCGCGTCGGGGAGACATGGCGCCGAGGGTGCAGCCCGGCCGGGCTGGAACGGGGCTTCGGGTGGCGCCTGTCCCGGTAAACGGCGTCAACGCTGCGGTTTCATATTCACGTGATTGATCGATATTAACGCGACTGATCGCGCACACACCGGCGCGCGCGCGCGAGCAACTGGCTTCTCCCGCGAGGCTTTTTACCCTGTGCGTTACACCGCTTAAGGTCAGCGTGGTACGGATGGCTGTGCGTGCGTGCGTGCGCGCGCGCGCGTTAGAGAGCGGTTCTCCGAAACAGATTGGGATTTAATTGGAGCTGAAGCCTGTGACATGGACTCGTTAGGAGAACACATGTAAGCCAGAGTTGGGAGATGTTTCGGTGGAGACGGAGGCGCCGTGAGATGATTATTCCTGAAAAATGCATTTTGATGTGACAGATCAATGCGCAGTGATAA
This sequence comes from Takifugu rubripes, assembly GCF_901000725.2. Classification (NCBI taxonomy): domain Eukaryota; kingdom Metazoa; phylum Chordata; class Actinopteri; order Tetraodontiformes; family Tetraodontidae; genus Takifugu; species Takifugu rubripes. The sequence goes on along the minus strand of NC_042301.1, from coordinate 1,131,821 downwards.
TGTAGGCTGCAGTTGATCTCTCATTTAGATTATAAATAGATAAATGAAACGGAGAAAGCCTTTCATATTTCCCTTCTGTGAGCCCAGCGTGGGTTTTTTGAAAGGGACTGTTTACTTGATGTCCTTTTTTGAAGTTCGGCAGGATCTGGCTTTGATTAGATCAATACTTTGTGTTTCAGAGTGAAGAGGAGCTGAGAAGCTCCCCCGCTGCTTTTAGAGAGTGAGGAGGATTAGGCTGGAGCTCAGCGGAGGCACAGCGGCACTCTCTAACGGCAACCAGAGCTGGAGCCATGAGCAGGGCGCTGACGGAGCACATCAGCAGTAGCTTCCGAGAAGATGCCCCTCGTCCTCCGGTGCCGGGGGAGGAGGGAGAGGCATCATGCTACAACCCCAGAGCTGCCAAAATGAGAGCGCAGAGCAGGGCTAAAGAGACCCCGGTTAGCGCCGCGCCGCCCGGCTCCACGCCGCGGAGGAACGAGGATGGACTCGGCGAGCCGGAGGGGAGCGCGTCGCCCGACTCGCCGCTCGTGCGCTGGACAAAGTCTCTGCATTTCCTTCTGGGCGACCAAGACGGCGCTCACCTCTTCAGGACCTTTTTGGAGCGGGAGAACTGCGTGGACACTTTAGACTTCTGGTTCGCCTGCAACGGCTTCAGGCAGATGGACTTAAAGGATACCAAAACTTTGCGAGTTGCCAAAGTTATTTTCAAGCGGTACATCGACAACAAGAGCATCGTCGCCAAGCAACTGAAGCCCGCCACCAAGACCTTCATACGGGATAGTATCAAGAAACAGCAGATAGACTCTGCCATGTTTGACCAGGCGCAGATGGAGATTCAGACTACCATGGAAGAGAACGCGTACCAGATGTTTCTGACCTCCGACATATACCTCGAATACGTGCGCAGCGGCTGCGAGAACGCCGCCTACATGAACCACTCTCTCGGCAGCCTCAAACTGATGTGTGGATACCTTCCTCCTCTCATGGAGGAAGAGGAGTGGAGTTGTAACGACCTGAAGACCAAATCTTTGGGGACGGTTGTCGGGCTGTCTGCTAAAACGCTGAGGGCTACTGCTAGCATCCGGACCGCCGCTGAGGTGCTGGAGAACAGTTGCCGGTAAGAGCGCTGCTCGTCCCGAGCGTGTGTGCCTGTGTGCTCGCACGATGCCCTTTCGCCTGTGGCTTCATCACCTTCATTAGTTAATTAATGAAATGCTGTCAACTTCTCATGCCGGGAAACGACCGCGATGGAGGGAAAAGTCTCCTGATCAAAGGGTATCAGACAAATCTGGCTGTTTGTGCCCTCCTGCCTTGCAGTCAGTTGGGGGTGGGGGGGGGGGGGGGGGGTACCAAACATCAATGAAGCTCAGCCTTCCTTTTAAGTAAATGGTGTCTCGCAGGCAGCCCTCCGCTGGCTTGCTCAAGTTTCCTGTGCTTTGAAGCCCTTCCTCCGGTTCAGACGCCAATGACTTTAAAACAACATAAAACACTTCGATGATACTGTAAAGTTATTCTCCCCCCCCCCCCCCCCCCACAAACACACACACACACACACACACTCACACACACACACTAATGCTAATGTAGAGTTTTTTTGGTCAGTTCTGTGCGATATGTGTGTTGAACCCTTTCATGGGGAGATCCCCCCCGTCCACTGGTGGATTTCTTTTTAGATTCTTGAGCCCGGATCACCTTCAGAACCGGTTTCATGCATGAGCTCGCATGAAGGGACACTTGAGCGTCGCTGAGTTTCTCATGATGCTGTGAGGAAAAGTACCGATTTTAGACAATTCATGCTTAAAGTGATCTCAGCGCTGAATGAGAGCAGAAATATAAAGGGGGGGGGGGGTAGTTTAATAAGCCTGAATGGTTTAATAAGCCTGCGCCCACAGGATCCGATCCTCCGTCGGGCTGTTGGAGAACATCATGGTTCACACACAGGTTTTCCTCCAAGTGGCCATGTTGAGTCGGGAGCCAATAGGAAGGGGGTTTGTTGACATGTGGGCACCTCCTGGTTTCCTGGTGTGATCCCATGGATTCTTTTTTCTTTCCTCTCACAGAAATGTGGGAGGGAGAGCCTCCTCTCTCTGGTCTCCTGCTCTCGCTGCCCCTCACCATCTCTTTAGGTCAACCAATTTCCATCTCAAACATGTGGAACTAATTTTTGCCACTGCACGGATTCTTTCTTCCCTTTTTTGCGGAAGCTCAAACATTCCGCTCCAAAAACACAACAACAATACCTCCTCCACCACGTTCCTCCGCTTCCACCACTGATCCCGTCTCGCTGCAGATTATGTGTGCGGCACTTTTATCTCCTCTATTTGGAATAAAATAATGTGTCGGACGGAGGTGAGCCGGGAAGGGACTGAGACAGGAATGGGGGGGATCATGAAAGAAATAAAAGAGCCGGAGAAAGAGAGGGGCCGAGAGCCCAGCTGTGCTAAATACCTGACTCTCTGCGAGAACCTTCCAAAGGTCAGGTTTGTGCTTGGGGCCTACGGCTTTAGTCATGCTGGGGTTCTCTTCTCAACACTCCCAGCAGAAGGCATTCTCATAAAGAAAGGGGCCCTCCTTCCCCCTTTGCTACCCCCTCCCTCTCTAAAGCTCAAGTTCCCCCTTCTTTCTTTTTTCCCCTCCCTCTTCCTTGTCCACCCCCTTCTCTACTGAAACAGGAATGCAGCACAGCAGGAGAGAGGAGAAAGATAGAGAGACTTTAGAAAGAAAATCAGAGAGAGTCGAGGTGGGGGGGTGGGGGGGGCAGACCGGCCGAAAGGGAGAAGCAGAGGTGAAAGAAGACGGAGGATCTGTGGACGGCGTTAGAACATTGATAATGCAAACAAAAGGGTGCTAACGTAAAAAAAATGGAAACGTCAATAAGCCCCCCCCCCCAAATAAATAAATAAATAAATAAAAAGAAGAGAAAAGAACACCACACCAGGAAGTTAGTGTGACATCACAACCCTGGAGGCTCCAGCGTGTCACAAACATTGGGCTCATTAGAGAATCGTCAGTCTGCTAAATGATAACGGATTAAAGCGAACATGATGCTCGTTAAGGCTCCCCGCCACAGCTGGGGAGGCGACCCGTTAACGCTTGTGTCCCCCCCCCAGGTCCCACCGCCGGGGAGACCCCGCCAGTCCTTACTTTGTCAACTCTGGCTACATTTTTGCACCCGCCACCAGTGCCAACGACAGCGAGATCTCCAGCGATGCCATGACGGATGATTCCATGTCCATGACAGACAGCAGCGTGTAAGTGTCTCCAGACCCCCCCCATCCCCTTCACCCCCCCCACGCTTCCTTTACTGAGGATGAGCCTTGACTTTTCCAGTCGGCTGACCTTTGTAGAGTGGCTGTGAATTGTATAGTTTCCATAGAACAAAATGTGCCTCTTGTTCCTTCAAGGCCTCTCCAGGAAAAGGTTGATGGATGTTCAGGAAAATGTTTGGCTGCTACTCTGCGTCTGCACGTCTGTAACATGTTAGAATGATCCCGTCACCGCCTGTAACATGTTAGAATGATCCCGTCACCACGTCTCTAACATGTTAGAATGATCCCGTCACCGTCTGTAACATGTTAGAATGATCCCGTCACCGCCTGTAACATGTTAGAATGATCCCGTCACCACGTCTGTAACATGTTAGAATGATCCCGTCACCGTCTGTAACATGTTAGAATGATCCCGTCACCGCCTGTAACATGTTAGAATGATCCCGTCACCACGTCTGTAACATGTTAGAATGATCCCGTCACCGTCTGAAACATGTTAGAATGATCCCGTCACCACGTCTGTAACATGTTAGAATGATCCCGTCACCGTCTGTAACATGTTAGAATGATCCCGTCACCACGTCTGTAACATGTTAGAATGATCCCGTCACCGTCTGTAACATGTTAGAATGATCCCGTCACCACGTCACCGTCTGTAACATGTTAGAATGATCCCGTCACCACGTCACCGTCTGTAACATGTTAGAATGATCCCGTCACCGTCTGTAACGTGTTAGAATGATCCCGTCACCACGTCTGTAACATGTTAGAATGATCCCGTCACCGCCTGTAACATGTTAGAATGATCCCGTCACCACGTCTGTAACATGTTAGAATGATCCCGTCACCGTCTGTAACATGTTAGAATGATCCCGTCACCACGTCTGTAACATGTTAGAATGATCCCGTCACCGCCTGTAACATGTTAGAATGATCCCGTCACCACGTCTGTAACATGTTAGAATGATCCCGTCACCGTCTGTAACGTGTTAGAATGATCCCGTCACCGTCTGTAACATGTTAGAATGATCCCGTCACCACGTCTCTAACATGTTAGAATGATCCCGTCACCGTCTGTAACATGTTAGAATGATCCCGTCACCGCCTGTAACATGTTAGAATGATCCCGTCACCACGTCTGTAACATGTTAGAATGATCCCGTCACCGTCTGTAACATGTTAGAATGATCCCGTCACCGTCTGTAACATGTTAGAATGATCCCGTCACCACGTCTGTAACATGTTAGAATGATCCCGTCACCCGCCTGTAACATGTTAGAATGATCCCGTCACCACGTCTGTAACATGTTAGAATGATCCCGTCACCGTCTGAAACATGTTAGAATGATCCCGTCACCACGTCTGTAACATGTTAGAATGATCCCGTCACCGTCTGTAACATGTTAGAATGATCCCGTCACCACGTCTGTAACATGTTAGAATGATCCCGTCACCGTCTGTAACATGTTAGAATGATCCCGTCACCACGTCACCGTCTGTAACATGTTAGAATGATCCCGTCACCACGTCACCGTCTGTAACATGTTAGAATGATCCCGTCACCGTCTGTAACGTGTTAGAATGATCCCGTCACCACGTCTGTAACATGTTAGAATGATCCCGTCACCGCCTGTAACATGTTAGAATGATCCCGTCACCACGTCTGTAACATGTTAGAATGATCCCGTCACCGTCTGTAACATGTTAGAATGATCCCGTCACCACGTCTGTAACATGTTAGAATGATCCCGTCACCGCCTGTAACATGTTAGAATGATCCCGTCACCACGTCTGTAACATGTTAGAATGATCCCGTCACCGTCTGTAACGTGTTAGAATGATCCCGTCACCGTCCGTAACGTGTTAGAATGATCCCGTCACCACGTCTGTAACATGTTAGAATGATCCCGTCACCGTCTGTAACGTGTTAGAATGATCCCGTCACCGTCTGTAACGTGTTAGAATGATCCCGTCACCGTCTGAAACGTGTTAGAATGATCCCGTCACCGTCTGAAACATGTTAGAATGATCCCGTCACCGTCTGAAACATGTTAGAATGATCCCGTCACCGTCTGTAACGTGTTAGAATGATCCCGTCACCGTCTGTAACATGTTAGAATGATCCTGTCACCACGTCACCGCCTGTAACATGTTAGAATGATCCCGTCACCGTCTGTAACATGTTAGAATGATCCCGTCACCGCCTGTAACATGTTAGAATGATCCTGTCACCGTCTGTAACATGTTAGAATGATCCCGTCACCGTCTATAACGTGTTAGAATGATCCCGTCACCGTCTGTAACATGTTAGAATGATCCCGTCACCGTCTCTAACATGTTAGAATGATCCCGTCAGCGTCTGTAACATGTTAGAATGATCCCGTCACCGCCTGTAACATGTTAGAATGATCCCGTCACCGCCTGTAACATGTTAGAATGATCCCGTCACCACGTCTGTAACATGTTAGAATGATCCCGTCACCGTCTGTAACATGTTAGAATGATCCCGTCACCACGTCTGTAACATGTTAGAATGATCCCGTCACCGTCTGTAACATGTTAGAATGATCCCGTCACCACGTCTGTAACATGTTAGAATGATCCCGTCACCGCCTGTAACATGTTAGAATGATCCCGTCACCACGTCTGTAACATGTTAGAATGATCCCGTCACCGTCTGTAACATGTTAGAATGATCCCGTCACCGTCCGTAACGTGTTAGAATGATCCCGTCACCACGTCTGTAACATGTTAGAATGATCCCGTCACCGTCTGTAACATGTTAGAATGATCCCGTCACCGTCCGTAACGTGTTAGAATGATCCCGTCACCGTCTGTAACGTGTTAGAATGATCCCGTCACCGTCTGAAACGTGTTAGAATGATCCCGTCACCGTCTGAAACGTGTTAGAATGATCCCGTCACCGTCTGAAACGTGTTAGAATGATCCCGTCACCGTCTGAAACATGTTAGAATGATCCCGTCACCGTCTGTAACATGTTAGAATGATCCTGTCACCACGTCACCGCCTGTAACATGTTAGAATGATCCCGTCACCGTCTGTAACATGTTAGAATGATCCCGTCACCGCCTGTAACATGTTAGAATGATCCTGTCACCGTCTGTAACATGTTAGAATGATCCCGTCACCGTCTGTAACATGTTAGAATGATCCCGTCACCACGTCTGTAACATGTTAGAATGATCCCGTCACCACGTCTGTAACATGTTAGAATGATCCCGTCACCGTCTGTAACGTGTTAGAATGATCCCGTCACCGTCTGTAACGTGTTAGAATGATCCCGTCACCGTCTGTAACATGTTAGAATGATCCGTGTAGCTCCTCCGCTCTGTGGTGGCTGCAGGGAGATGACTTTGGGAAAGTCATTATATGTGAAGACCTTTTGAAGTTTATTCCGATGCGTTACAGGCTGTAGAGGAGGAAGGAAAAATGGGATCGTCTTGATGTGGGTGGGGGCGTTGCTTCATTTTCCTCAAAGTTGAAGTGTATCTATCCCACCCACCCTTCTGCCACAACAGACTTGTTTTTTCATATTATCTAATCGCTTTTCCCTTTGAAGACCTTGAAGAGAGAGTGAGTGTGTGTGTGTGTGTGTGCGCGTGTGTGTGGGTGTGTGTGTGTTTTTCTTCCGAGGGGGGTCCATTTGGGCCTGAAGACAAACTCATTGAAAAATGTTGGCACCAAATGAAAGGAGGCTTACTCACATGGTGGGTCAGTTTCCTGCCACTGGCCTCTGTGGCGTGCTGAGATCATGTGTCTGTCAGGCTTTCACAAGGGTTCCTCATTTCTAGACCTTGGGACCAGGCTTAAGGAACTCCCTCTGGCCAGACTAGGGCACCCCCATAAACCTCACCTCCACACACCCATCCCTCCACGCTGGTCCTCCTCCACCCTCCACAGCCAATAGCAGGAATGGTGCAGCTTGGAGTGCACGGGAGTGAGAAAATAAAGTGCACGGAGTATAAAGGGCTTAACTGAATCGCTTTCAGCCTATTGTTAGGTGAGGGGAGCTTAGGGGGATAAGAGGGTGGCTGGCTGCTTTGAAAATGACTTGCACAACTGAATAGGAGATCCCATAAAGTAAGGGCCCGTGGAACCATGAAAGAGTGTTTTCCCCAACCTGGACAAAGCGTCCCGCTCCTGCACGGCTGCTCGGGCAGGAAGCAGTTGGGAGTGATTAGGCAAAAATGAAAGTTGGTGGGAATCGTGTTGTTGCTTGTTAGCGCAGACGTTGAGTTTGACTTGTGAAGAGTTCTGTGCGTCGCCTCCAGGGTTGATGGCTCCAGCTCTCCAGGGCATGCAGGGTGTGAAGCGCTGGTTCTGGCAGGAGGAGGAGGGGGGGGGGGGGGGGGGGGGTCTGAAATGTGACTTGCAGAACTTGAAAACAGGGGGAGAAAAATGGACATCAGCATGAATTGTTCTCACCGAGGTCCTTGATACGGAGCCCTCCACCGTCCTTGTCCCCAGCTAATAAAAGCTCTCCTCTTATTCGAGGGAACAGTTTGATTAGTGTCCTTTTACAGCGGTTAAAAGGCTCGCTGCAAATTTGAATCTCATTTCCCAGATAAAGAACAAGAAGAGGAGGATTTGGGAAGGGGGTGGAAGAAGGGGTGGGGGATTTTTTTTCTCTTTTTGCTTATATCTTATTTATGGATTTACTTGGACGCTGGGGAATGCTGCTGCACCAACTTCAAACATTACCTTATCTTACAAACCAGCCTTTTGATGTTGCTAAGATCAGAGGCTCGCAGCACAGTGCTTGCCAAACGAAGATGGCAGCGGGTGCATATGTGCATGAGTGTGAGATTTCAAAGAGGCAGCAGAAAAAGTAGCGTTTGGGCTGGGTCAGACACTTCTGAGCAGCCAAAATGGCCAAGATAATTGGCCCAGCGTAAGTGGCAGCTGACTGGAAAACCTCGCAGACACCGAATGGAAAATGGAGACAGATTCACAGAATAAATGCTCAATTGTCCAGAGACGCCTGATCTTCCTTCGCTGCAGCTCCAGTTTTAAATGAAGACATCAAGCAGCAGTTAGGCTGAGCAGAACCACCTGAACAGGAGGCCCGTGACCTGGGCGGCGGCGGCTAGCCTGAGCTAACCTGTGGACGTTCAGCACGTCTCTGCCGCTGTCCTGATGTCTTGTTTGATGCCCCCCAGTCTTGTGATTTGGCTCTAACGTGCTGAGGTTAGGGTCAGGGTTAGGGTCAGGGTTAGGGTTAGGGTCAGGGTTAGGTTAGGGTCAGGGTTAGGGTCAGGGTTAGGGTTAGGGTTAGAGTTAGGGGTTAGGGTTAGGGTTAGGGTTAGAGTGTTAGGGTTAGAGTTAGAGTCAGGGTTAGGGGTCAGGGTCAGGGTTAGGGTTAGGGTCAGGGTCAGGGTTAGGGGTCAGGGTTAGGGGTCAGGGTTAGGGTTAGGGGTTAGGGGTGGTGGCGTGCTGTCACTTCAATGGTGAAGAGCTTCCCAAAGGCTCTCGTAGCCCAAGAAGACAACCGTGCTAATGTGCAGGATCCCAGTGTTCACATCCGTCGGGTTTTATTAAAACGCTTTATGAAATTTAAATGTTTAATGTCGTCTTCCTTTTCTCGCAGGGATGGGATCCCTCCATACAAACTAGGCACAAAGAAGCAGCTCCAGCGCGAGATGCATCGCAGTGTGAAGATCAATGGGCAGATAACGCTCCCCCACTTCCCGGTGAGCCCCACTTCCTTAAGTTACACTTCCGTTCCGCCGTTTCCTCTTTTCTAATCTGCTAAACTCAAACTTTCACACACTGACAGACAACTGGGTCCTGATTCCCTGGAGGAGTCGTGCTGTATTTTATTTCATTTTTTCCCCCCACTGAGTTTATGTTGTGTCAAAATACACTATTCCACCCCCCCCCTCATTTTCATATAAAAGTTGGGGTAAATGAAAGGCAGAATTTACATCCCGCTTCCCTTCTTTTTCCTCTCCTCCATCCCCAGCCCTGTTTCTCCCTCTCTCTTCTGCATAATAAAATAAGCCTATATGTTGTGTTCCATCTTACAGCGTCTTTAGTCTCATCAAGTCAAACTCAAAGTCGATAATTGCTCACGATACACATTCAATCCCATCAGATATCTAATGTGATCTAAGCGATATGAAACGTCGACCTGCTCCAGCTGCTGCAGCAGTGCCAGTGTGGGCTGTCTTTGTGTTGTTGTGTTGCGTTGTGTTGTTGTGTTGAGATTCTTTTGTCTGTATCCCGGCGGCTCCGTGTGTGAGGGAGACTTGTGTGTGTTTGCGAGTGCGTTGTCAGTGTTGCCTGTTCCCCTTTTCTGTCTCCTGCTCTCAATCGCTCTCCTTTCCCACTTGCAATCCTTTAATGTCTCCCTCCTGATTTGGAGATGGCTCCGTCTCCCATGATGCACCAGCCCCAGGCAGCGGGGGCCCCGTGCAGGGCTGGCGCTCCTTTGCCAGCAGCTCTGCTTGCCTTTCTTCTTCTTCCCTTTATCGTGTCTACAAAGAGATGAGAGGAACAACAAAAAAAAGAGTCAAAATCAAGAAAGCCAGTGTGCTAAATAACAAAAAAAGTAAGAAAAAGAGAGAGAAACCAGCACATGTAGTTTAAAAAAAAAAAGGCTAATGCGACGAGAGTCGCTCTGAGCTGCCCTGCACGCAGCCGGGAAATAACTGGCTCCTTCTCCTCAGATCTTCCCAGTATTTGACTCCTCCATTCTCTCCCTCCTTCTGTCTCCCTCTATCCTCGCCACCATTGCCGCTCCGCTAAGGCACGTCTCGGTCCCCTTCCTTTTTTCATGCTGTTAATTTTGCCCCCCCCCCACCCCCTTTTCCTCGTCTCCCTTCCTCACGCTCTCCTCTCTGTCGATATCTGGCTTTTATTCGGAGATTTAAAGCCGCATGTCCCTCCCACCCTAGTGTGCCTTTGATGTTTGACAAGGGGCCTTTGAAGTGCGCTGACTTCAGAGGCTGCCTGGCTGATGGCTTGGTTGGGCTACAGAGGGTGCAGGCAGGGGGCCTCCCCTCCGAGCGAGACCAACTGCTACCCCGCCACCGCGACCCCCTCCTCTAACCCTTACCCCACATCCTGGCACTGCCGAGGGCACTGGGCACGGGAGGTTCTGGGGTGTGGTGGGCAGCAGAGACGGCTCAGGTTAGCTGGAGGGCAAGGACAGCTGGATTAGGTCTATTTGGAAGAGGAACAGGCTTTTTGGAACGAGATAAGATTGGAGCAAGGGCAGAGGATCAGAGCGGCATCCTGCATGTGTCAGAAGCACTCTGCCGTCCCCCCCCACTAACGTGTCCCCCCCTGTTGGTTGTCCGCCCTGCAGCGGACGCACCGCCTGCCTAAGGAGATGACCCCTGTGGAGCCCTCAGCCTTTGCTGCTCAGCTCATCGCCAGGCTGGAGAAGCTCAAACGAGAGCAGGACACCATGAGTTCGTTGGAAGAGCGGCTGCAGCAGATCCAGGAGGTACGTTGAGAGGAAACACGGCTCCTGCAGAGAGATGTCAGCTCACATTCAAGGTGCTCTGAACATTCCTCGTGCCAGTTGTAGCACGTCAGAGAAGACCAGGGGATTTGCACGTCTGTCTTGGTTTAGCCGCCTCTTTCTGTCCTATGCTACTTCATCTGGTGGAACTTTGAAACTTATGATTCCAGGCACACTTGAAGCTAAGTTAGCGCTCCGATTCCCTCCAGTGGCGTGTTTGCAGAGTATGAGTAGTGCCAGTCTCTTTGTTAGCGCCGGCACACTCTGCATTATAGATGAGGCTCACCCAGAGCCTGTTAGTGGAGATAACAGTCAGGCAAAAGGGAAACTCAAATCAAGTTACCCAGCCGTTTGCTCCGGCTCTGACAGACGGCACTCGCTGTCATTTCACAATTCAATTCTTCCTTTTGTGGTCTTTAAACGTGGGACCGGGTGAACGTTCCGTCGGAAGCTTCAACTTTTCCCATTTTCCCTCTGCCTCTCCAGGAGGAGGAACGAGAGGAGAGCGGCGACCTACTTAGCAGCACCTCTCTCCAGAACCCTCTGCTGTCCTCTACCAACCAGTGTGAAGAAGACCCGCAGGCCATCCTGGATGAGCACCTGTCCCGGGTCCTGAAGACTCCTGGCTGCCAGTCGCCGGGCGTGACCCGCCGCTCGCCACGCTCCGGCTCCCCAGATCGGACGGGTCCCGCTGGGCCTGCCTGCCATGGACCCACCATGGGTGCTTATCCTGTGGCCTCCAAAGTCCTGATGACAGGCAGACAGTCCACGAAGCACGTCCATCACCACTACGTCCACCATCACCACGCCGCGCCCAGGACCAAGGAGCAGATGGAGGCGGAGGCGGCTCAGCGCGTGCAGTGCCTCTGCCCCCCAGCAGGGGCCAGTTATTCTGACTTCACCCCTACGTGAGTGCAACCCCTGACACGCTCACGTCGCTATGACGACCCTGTAAGTCTCGGCGATTCTGAGTGTCGGTTTCCTTCAGCCACGGCAGCACGTTGTGCAAGCGCTCCATCAAGAGCGGCGGCGAGGGCGTTTCTTCACCACGCCTCCCTCTGGACGCCACCGAGCGCTCCCAGAACGTTTGGCAGTGGATCCTGGAGAGCGAGAGGCAGGGCAAGCACAAGCCCCACAGGTAGGGCCCCCAAATGCCCCCCTTCACCGCAGGCTGCACCCCATCCTTCCAATAATCACGCTCCTTGTTTCAACAGTGCTCAGGGCCTGAAGAAGTCCAACCCTCTCGACTCCAAGACCTTGTCCAGCCGCACGCATTCTTCCTGGGGTGGGGGCGGCATCGGCGGCGGACCTCACCTCCGCGGCCACCACCCGGGCCACCCGTTCATTCAGGACCCAGCCATGCCACCCCTGCCTCCGCCCAACACCCTGGCACAGCTGGAGGAAGCCTGCCGCAGGCTGGAGGAGGTCTCAAAGCCACAAAAACAACGGTAGGCGCAGATCATACGCCTCGCTTCCATCCCAGAACCAGGCGTGTCTCGGAGGAGGAGCTCGGCAGTCGGGAAGAAAGCGTTTAGGAATGATTTCATGCATAAAATCACCAATTTCCATGGAATTTAAAGCCAGAGAGCACGAGTGGATCCTAAAGAGAGGGTAAACAGTGCTGACCTTTGCCCCTCTCTGTCATTTGTCAATCAAAGGCAATCGGCTGCAGCCCCCAGCGCTCAGAGGGACCGGAGCCACCCAGCAGCCGTCTGTCCCGCTGCAGGCGGCCCCTTCACCAGCTCTGGACCGGCAGACGAGTACGTCCTCACTACTGCTGACATGACACTTGGTCTGAACCTGCCACTCACCCCAGTCCTGCTTCCAGTAGCTCAACTCTCCCTAAGCCTCACCCTTCCCCAGCGTCCCAGACCAGCCTCCGTCTCCGTGTTTTCCCGTCTTCTCACTTTTAACCTGCTAGAGACGGCGTTGACTTGCTCCTTGCATTTCCTCTTCAGGCCTTCTCCACCTCAGATTGATGCAGACCGCCCGTCTGCAGGTGCTGCGGCTCTAACGCTGCTTTCCGCTTTGCATCATCAGGTCAAAGGAGCTGGTGGTCACGTATTTCTTCTGTGGCGAGGAGATCCCTTATCGCAGCATGATGAAGACCCACTGCCTCACGTTGGGACACTTCAAGGAACAGCTGAGCAAGAAAGGCAACTACCGGTAAATACGACCCTCTGAGGGGAGGGACCCTGGCTGAGGGAGGGGTTGTCTCTGGAAGCTCTGCTGGAATGTGTGGATGTGTTGGAGGAAGAAAAAGAGCTCATCCGCTGCCTCCAGAATGGTGCGAAGTGAGCAGAAAGAGGAGGGGGCTGTTTTCCCCCCTCACATCTGGGACTGATTTTCATTGCACGGCTGCCTTAATAAATGCTTTGAAGCCGGGGACGTTTTCTCTGGTGCAGAGGCCGTTAGGTTCCTCCTCCACGTCACGGACTCACCCGGCCCGCTGGAGTCATGGCTGCGAGCAGTTTATAGCAGCGAGTGTCAGGTGGAAAGCCGTCCCATCAGGTCGGCTGTGGAACACACTCGTCGGTCCTGTTTGGGTCAAACCAGGGAGGCTTCAACATCTGTTGGCTGGGGGAGGAAAAGAAGGTCTGCAAATAGATCCGAGCATCCCATGATCCCGCCGCTCTGGAGTGAGTAAAAGGGGAGGAGGCAGGAATGAAGCGTTTGGCTTCTACGGCAACGCGATGTGTGGAGTCTGTTGATGTGGACATGGCAGCGGCAGAGTGGAGAAGAGTCGGCCTCCGCTCTGCCAGATGATATTAGTGCCAGATGTTGTGAGGAGAGCAGGAATGCTGCCACATGAAGCGTGCTCCAGTGGAAAGACTCCTCCTGCCCCGCTCCAACAAAGCTAGTGAGCTGCTGCTGAGTATTCAACTATTTGCAAGTGAAAATGTGCTGTTGCTATAAAAGGGAAAAATCTCTGGTTCAGTCATTCGGGGATGGCGCGTGCCTCTCTGCTAGCATCACGCCGGCTCCGCGAAGCCTCGTTTGCTTCACCGCACGTGTAAAGTTGCCGTCTTACATGAAATTATAATCATGGAAATTAAACTTGTGTATAATTAATTTTACGCAACCGCCCCTTAAATGTGCTCTTTGAATGAGTCTGAGCCGTGCAGTTGCCCGTCCAACAGTCTTTTTTTTTTTTTTAATTCTGAGCAGACCGACAAAATGAGGCGTTTTTCCATTACAAAGCTTATCATTAAATCGCCTCCTGCTGATCTTTTGCCGGCTTTAAAGTAGAGAAGAGAAATCATTAGGAGCTCCAGGAGACTTCACAGTCCCGGGGACTGAGCTAACCCCAGGAGCTCGCGCTGCTTGAGCAGAGAAGAGTGGGCTAGCTCGCTGACCTCTGACCTCCAGAAGACAGTGCGAGCGCTCCCTGCCTTCCCTTCCAGGAGGCCCGTGTCCAGCCTATCACACCCACTCACTGAGCCTCGTCTCCTGCTTCCACACCCTCGCACGTGCACCCGGTCGTGCACGCGTGCACGTGCCGGCTCTTTATGCATGTCCACATCCCTGCAGTCATATTCAGACCGGCAGGCACCTGAAACGTCAGCGTGTGTGACAGAGAGGCCCTTGGTTTGACAGCTCGTCCAATTAGAGCGGGGCTCGGGGGGAGGGCTGCTTACACGCCAGGTGAGGAGACAGGAGACGGCCTCTAATTAAAACTCTAATCAGACCTTACAGGACAGATGAGCATGTGAGGAATGGCCAGGAGTGAAGAGGAGCAGGAGCCAGAGTGGTGCGGAGGCAGCAGAATGATCAGAGGCGGCGTTTAAAGGAAGAGTTCAGCTCTGTTTGTGCAGCGGTGTGATGTGGAGTCAGGCTGCAGCCTTTGAAGCGTGCACGCATGGCATTGAAGGCTATGACTAAGTTGTTTTGAGCGGGATCCATTTCTGGCTCTCAAAGAGTGTGTTTGTGTTTGATTTGGACTAAAGGGAGTTGAGCGCGAGCCTGTATGTGGAAGCAGCCGTGTAGGTGCCTCAAAGCGCTTTAAAACTGATGAAATGGATCAGATTTACTCCTGCTGCCACCCCGTCACTTTAGATTTCACTTTAGTCTGTCTCTGATCTATTGATTTAGCTCACACACACGCACACACACACACACACACACACACACACACGCACACACAGGTGAAGGTGTTCCGCTCGCTGACCCCCCTGCTTCTCCTCCTCAGGTACTACTTCAAGAAAGCCAGTGATGAATTTGAGTGCGGCGCCGTGTTTGAGGAGGTGTGGGAGGACGCCGCCGTGCTGCCCATGTACGAGGGCAAGGTCCTGGGCAAGGTGGAGCGGATGGACTAGACCCCCGCCAGCGCCTCGTCTGCCCACCCAAACAAAAGCTGAAGCTTGAGCAGCAGACTCTGTAATTAAGCAACGTTACTCTGGACACCCTTTTTTTTTTGTATTTGCTAATATTAAGCTAAACAGAGTTAATATATCAGCACAAGAGGAGCGATGGAAGGAAGACGAGCCAATGAAGTACGCCGAATACCGCAGGAGGTCTTACCCCCCTGACTTATCAACCACTCAGCCTTAGTGACCAGGAGGACCACAGCAGAGACCACCAGGATGATGGATGGAGACGGGAGGGAGCTCCTGCCTCTGCTCCCGGTGGACCAGGCCGCGGCGCCGCGGTGCGTTCACGTCCTCGCCGGCGTCCGACGCTCCGGCGCTGCCGACCTGCTCCGAATGCTTCAGAACCACCCACACGTGCACGTGTGTCTTCTCTCTCTTGTCAGGAGTTTTTAATTATTTATTGATGGGAAAAACAACCTTCCTTCCCTGTTCCCACATCTTAAACCCCGCCCCCATCCCCGTCTTAGCCAATGGGCAAGCTGCTTTAGAACGCTGGGGAGATACTGTGGTGATGATGTTTGCTGTTGATTCTAACTTTTCCACGCAGGACGGGACGCGAGCCGAGCGCCCCCCCGGCGCCTTGCGGCCCCGTCCGACCGACGCTAACGACCTTCGCTGCGCTCGCCGCCTCCGGCGTTGTCATGGTCAACCCGGTTTATATGCTGCTGAGAGTTTCTAACGAGTTAGTCCCACTAGTTAACCCCCCCGGGGTTCTCAGCAACAGAGCTCAATCTTTTCGTTGTGCCTTTGTTTGTGATGGGCCGAAGACCAACACAGAGAGGAGGCCCGAGCGCACGCCGCCGCCACTAATAATGGCGTGTTCACAGCTCACGCCACCGTAACACGCTAACAGGAAGCAGTTTGGGCGACTCTCCTCCAGCACGTCAGAAAAGATGTCAGCATCGAAGAATTAACCTTTGAATGTTGTTCCAGTAACATCGTATATAGCTGAGCTCCTGTATACATTGTAATTATGCACACACACACACGCACGCACACACACACACACGACTATTGCTGGTGTGTTATGAGTACGACACCTGTGCCTACATGGACGCCATACCATGTGCTGCCCTGTTTCAGGGTTTTAATATATATCCCTTGGTTTTCAGAAGGGTTTTATGTTGAAAAGATATTTTTATGCTTTTAATAATATCCTGTAATCTCATTGTTTTGTTTTTAAAGCCTCTTTTGTTTCATTATCTAAACTGTAAATTATACATTATATAAAAGAGTTTCATTTAAAGATTTACATGGACCTATAATTATTGTAATTATTAAGAGATGTAGCCTTTATTAAAGTTTTATATTTTTCAAATGAAATTTGCTGGATTTGCTTTTTCTAACTTTTTGTACAGCGGCCACAGTCGTGCCTGGAATTCTGTCCCAGTCCTGGAATGTCCAGGTAAATGGTTCCCAGTGTGAATCAGAAAAGCCCGTAATTGATGCGTTCCGGCCCCTCGGTGGTCAAACGTGGACCTTCGGTACTGGAACCATTAAGCATGAACACGTGGCTAACGGTGCCGCCCTGCATCCCGTATCAGAGGAGCCAGCCTCAATCATCTGGCTTTATTTGGGGGGGGGGGGGGGGTAACCCGGCAGAAGCAGACACGTCTTTCCGTAGACAAGGATGGAAATCGGCACTTTTGCTCCACGATTCCTGGAGATCCAACAGAACCAACACCAGCGTTTGGATCACTGTGCACCCCGAGCTACTGGTGGAGAGGGTTTAACCAAGCGTCTGTGACGGTGCAGGTGTAACCCCCCCCCCCCCCAGCTCTATTTTTACAGCCTCTCGGGGCTCCGGCTTTGAAGGGAACCCTATCCAGGAAAATCGCTTGCATTTTTCTCCACCGCCGCGTTGACAGACGGACTCTGACTGTGGCATTCTCTCCTTTTCCCATCAGGAGCGCCCCCCCCAACCCCCCCCCCCCCCCCCCCCCCCCCCCCCATGTCTTGGCTCGGCCTTTGTGTGACGTTCCCGCTCTCAGAAATGCAGGTGATGGCAGTCACAACTTCTGGTGGAAGGGTTAGCGTCTGGATTAGCATTCCCAGCGGGCAGCGTGATGAATCCTCAAGCGTGACACTGATTCAGGCGAAGCTTCTGAAGAGCGTCCGGTGGGTGAAGCTCCCATCCCAGCGCACGTCTTAACACACGTGCACAGTAACGCCGCCAGAGGTCCCGTGACCTCAGAAGGGCTTTGGCGTTGGGATGAGAGGGAGGGCGGTCGGCTCCTCCTGTCCTGGTCACGGAGCAGCTGGGACAGGACCGAGCTCCCCCTCTCCCCCCGATGGTGCCGCTCTGCCAGTGGCGCTCCAACAGTGCAGCATATATGGGCGCACTCCCACATCCCAGCCTGTACTGGGACACAGAGCGTTCCCATTAAAGGGCCCAGTTAAAGCTGTGTGAAGCGTAGCGTCGTGGCTCAGCCTACACGAGCGTGTGACGCTCCGACTGACAGCGGAGCGGCACCAGCCTCATCTCTCTCTTCTCTCTAAACAATGGCGGTTATCCCTGAATGGTGGTAATTGGCGTGGCGTGGTTGGAGGATTGTAAACATGGCCGCGTTAGACGGGTCTGAACCGACACCAGTCGCTCCCCAGGCTAAGCTAGCATGTGAGGCGGCCTATTGTGCTGCTGAAGCCTTTGTAGATGTGCAGCAGGCCTGTTTAATCGCCTGCTTATGCACGGCTGCTGCCTGGTTTTGCATATTTAATTGCCAGGTAAAATCATTTGGCTGCAAATCCCTTTAATTATTTGATTGTACAGTAACGGTTAAGAGTGAGCGAAGGGAAGAGGGAGGGATAAAAGGGGATAGGGAGAAGAAGGGAGACGGGGAGAGCAGCAGGCAGCGGAGAAAGAAAGAGGTCTGCTGCCAGAATAGACATCAAAGCTGTGCCTTGATGTTGATGTTGAATGGGCATTAATGGTTTCTGAAGGCAAGAGATTGCAGGGGGGGGGGGGGGAGAAGGCGGAAAAAATAAACCCTTTTTCTCTCTGACGATCCCGCCAGCAATCTTCCTAAATGCATAAACACTGCAGCTCATTGCCAGATAGAGGCAGGAAGTGAGCCGGAGCGGCGCGTTAGCGCGACCCTTTCCTTTCCCGTCGTGACCAAAGGGGGCAGAACACCGGCGGGTCAGGCAGCACAGAGCAGCCGGCGCCGGACCGGGACCCGAACACGCTCAAACATTTACGCAAGAACATTTTCAGCAGGCTTATCAGCAATTAGCAACGAGCGTAGTGGAGAGGTGTTAACGACGGACGTTAGCTATCAGTTAACTGTTAGCTATCAGCTGGAGATATTTCTGATCCAGTTCTGCGGTTGAAAGCACCGGTACCAAACGGGCCGCCATGTTTCTTTCTTCAACTGAGCGCGGCGACCCAGGGAACCGTTTCCCACATTAGCAACGTTCTGTAACCACAGGCGGGGTTTTGGTTCCAGCGCCAACAACAGCGTTGGGTCGTTTCTTCTCCTTCACACGTCATCAACAGTTCCTCTGACATCATCACAGGTCGTTAGAGAAGATCCATCAGCAATTAGCAGCAGCATGAGTCGGACCAAACAACGTGGCCCCGGCGCCGTGTTTGCACTGAAAATGGTGGTGATAAAACGTAAAGCTGAAACAGTTTATGTCCCAGAATATGGGTCCGTGCTAATTGCTGTGTCTTCCGATACGCCTTAACCAGGGCCTCGTTTCCTTGGAAACAATAACTGTAGCGAACCGCTGACGTGCACGAGATCTGCTGCAGCCGAGGCAGAGTGAGTGAGCCCGTTTTTCTTTCGTTAACCTTGTTGGTCTCGCTCCGCCAGTCCAGTGTCAGCTGCGGAGAGGCTTTATGTTTCCGTCTAATTACCCCCTGTTGGGCCCTAAAACCACCCCGGGGGTAGTCTGCGTTCTTCGGGCTACATTTGGGTCTCAACCACTGTCAACAAGGGGAACCGTCTGGCTGGGAAGAACCACAGCTGCATTTAGCCGCGTTCTTTCGTCAGGAACCACCGCAGGCAGCCCGGGCCTCAGATCTCTGGAGGAGGACCAGAGATAGAACCGAGCCGCAGAGTCCGAGTCGGCCACGGTGACCACAGCTGAGTCGGCCATTGTTTCAAGCAAAGTGATCTGATAAGGAGTTTATTGTGGCAGCCCGGCTGCATTCCTCCCTGACCGGCTGGTATGCCGACCCTGGAGGGCCTGTTGGGAGGGCGGGAGGTGCCTTTGGATCCATCCGTGCTTGGACGTTTCTCAATATTGGGAAAATAGGTTTGAGGCTTCGTGGACCCTTGAAATAAAGCCCCCCCGGGCATGTCCACGTGTAAAGATAACGTGTGCACACCCTTGAACCTTACATTAGCCTATATTACAGGGCGTGTAGCATCGTGCGCTGTAGCCTGATTATTAGCAGAAAAATGGGGCTATTTTAGTGCTGCCCCGCCCACCTTCACCTGCCTTTCATCCAGGTTTCAGGTTAAATCAGCAGGATCGCTGACAAATTTCCAAATATTGAATTCCTGCAGCTGCAGACGCTGTAATCCACACGTGTTGCCTTGTTGGGGTGTGGCTCCCACAGACAATATTAAACTCAGCCCATTTTTAGAAACTGGGGAATTTCTGCGTCTTTTATGCTCAGACAGCTTCAGGGCTTCAGATTGGTGCCTCACACATACCTCCGAGTCTGCGTCCGTCCCCCAGACGGCTGTGGCAAATGTGGTGAGGCCGCTCTGGTTCTGGAGGCCTCCCAACCACCACGGGGATAAAAACTACAGCGGGTCATGTGACCCACGTGGGAACCTCTGAAAACCGCCCCACGGCTCGGGGCTCCGCCTCACAGCTCCAGGCTCCGCCCCACGGCTCGGGGCTCCGCCTCACGGCTCGGGGCTCCGCCTCGTGGCTTCAGGCTCCGCCCCACGGCTCGGAGCTCCGCCTCACAGCTCGGGGCTCCGCCTCCGCTGGTCACCCACAGAGCTCAGCACCTGTTGCAGATTGAACCCAGCTGGAAGTCGTCTTCACCTACCAGAGGAGAGAACTACGCCCAAGCTGGACCATGACGAGCTCTGGTGGGTGACAGAGGAGGAAGCTGCAGAACCTTGTGAGCGAATAGTCTGAGGTATGGGCTCGACCTGGGTGGGACTCGTTGGGGGGGGGCTCTCTGTCCCTCTACATCATTGCTTTTTTTAATAAATGGGCTTCCCAACACCGTGACCCCCTCCCAACCCTCCTCCTTCTTGTTTCTCTTTGGTTGTTTTCTTCCTCAGCTTCTCGCCTTCTTTCTTGTGGGTTTGTTTCTCGGGTGAGGAGGTCGAGATCGGGGGGGGGGGGACAGAGAGAAACGGCAAATCCAGGGGGGGGGGGCTGCATTTGCAGCTTATGACTAACCACATGTGTTTCTGGGTCTTTGTATTACATGTTTTCTCATGGAAAAGGAGAGGTGGAAGAGAAGACGGGGAGGAAGGCCGAGCATGTGGTTTCTGGTTTGTTGAGCTCAGCTCGGAGCCCAACTGTTTGTTTCCTGTGATGAGCAAAGTTTAATGTGACGTCTCCTCGGGCAGCAGATGAGATACGACATAAATATATACATATGGGACGCACGGATCCATCGCGTAAACAAATTTAGCATATGTAAAAACTGGATCCCACATCCAAACATCTCCTGGTGTGCTTCCACAGTTTTCCAGGGCCGGGGGCTGTATGGGGGGGGGGGGCAATTTACAGGAACTGTTATGGGGGCTAACCCAGTCCCTCCTCCAGGATGGGTCGTTGTTTCTGCCCTGCGCTGGTTAGCTAAACCTAGAGAAGAACATGGCTCCCAATAGAGGAGCAGCTTTAGCCTAGCAGACAGCACTTCTCATAGCAGCTGCAGGTATGTAGACGAGTGACCTTCTGGCCTTGTTTTGTATTTTTAAGCTCATGGGCTGAGAAGCAGAAGGTTCTAACTTCAAGAGGGTGCCAGGACGCCTTCAGAGCGCTGCCAAGTACCCCTGAGTACCCCCATCCAGGGGAGGACTATGTCTTGTGCAGCTGGGACAGGCTGCAGCAGCCTCCCCGTGACCCCAGAAGGTTCTAGCAGTCGAGGAGAAGAATCCTCAAAGCAGTCGCTGTTTACTTAATCTTTATTAAATCAAATCAAATCAATCTTTATTTATATAGCGTCTTTTTACAATCAAAATTGTTTCAAGGCTCCTCCCATGTTAAGCTCCTCCCATGTAAAGCCCCATCCCATGTTAGGCTCCTCCCAGGCTAGGCTCCTCCCAGGCTAGGCCTCCTCCCAGGCTAGGCTCCTCCAGGCTAGGCTCCTCCCAGGTTAGGCTCCTTCCAGGCTAGGCTCCTCCCAGTTAGGCTCCTCCCAGGCTAGGCTCCTCCCAGGTGAGGCTCCTTCCAGCTAGGCTCCTCCCAGGCTAGGGCTCCTTCCAGGCTAGGCTCCTCCCAGGCTAGGCTCCTCCAGGCTAGGCTCCTCCAGGGCTAGGCTCCTGTTCATCTCTGGCCTCTCCATTAGGAGGACCTAACGTAGTAGAGCGCAAGGCAGGACTGTGGATGCTCCACTTTGCTCAGGAGTTACTGGTTGTGTAGCTGATGTGTCGGAGTGGGAGCGGGTCTGGATCTCCTCCTCCTGATCCTCTGAAAAACCAGAATTCTGGATCGATCACCAATTATGGTGCACTCATCAAATTCCTTCTCACGATGGCCTGATTTCCTGTTTTGTTTACTCAGATCTCCAACTGGAACTGAACCAGTTGGACCACTTTACAATCTGGTGATGAATGTGCACTAGATTCCTGCTGGCCGAACAGGGTCGTGCACGTCGGGCTGCTATGGTCCTTGACCGTTTGGACTTGTCGATTGTCCAGCTGCATTTACGTAAACGTCTTCTCAGTTCCCCTCTCCGTGTCCTCCGGTTTAATGGAGAACAGGGTCGGTGCTAATTGCTGTGCTTAGGTGTAGCATAATTTAGCCTTCCAAGAGATCAATGATTCTTCCGACGTTTAAATGTTTAATGGCTTCCACATGTTGGACTTCCTGGGTGGGACTGAGCGGATCTCTAACTGAAACCAGGCGCTGACGTCTCGTTTTGACACTTTTGTCTCATCAAAACGCGACACATTTGTGCGCTTCGTCACAGGTTGATTCCACGGGAGAAGGTTGCCAAGGTTACGGTGCTCCACCACAAAACCATCTGGGTCCTCCTCATCGTGGACGGACTCATTGCTTCCAGGTTTACATCCCTTTTTTTCCAGGGATGATGTCAAGGCCAGTGCTGTGGCCGGGGTTATGGGAGTCCTGCTGGCGTTCCAGGTGCTCCGCCTGGACCGTCCTGCAGGTCTCAAACGTCCCGATGACATGAAATGCAGCAACTATTACAACCTCCTCTCAGATGGGGAGGGATTTTTGCCTCCTTTTTTATTGTTTAATGCCTCCCATCAATGGAAAATGATAAAACAACACAAGCGTGGAGGACGCGGCAGCCTTGAGGAAAACATCAGATGTTCATTGAAAACAGCTCAGCGTGGAATGAGTCAGACGTCCTTCAGAACGGGTCGCCTGTGGTTCCCCAAAATGGGGCGCCGCGAAGGCAAACAGATCATTTATTCATGTGTTGATCTGTTGCTTGTTTTTGTCCCTCTTGTCACGCTTCCATTTCAAATGTCAGAGGAGCTCGTTTGGGCCGATCCAGAGGATCCAGAGGATCCGGGTTCGGCCCGAGCTTCAGATCTAAACTGTTGGGATCTCCCACCTGGGGGGGCTGGTGGCAGAAGAGAGGCCGGGGCGGAGCAGGAGCGGAGGTGGGAGGTCATGTGACGGCGCTGTAGGCTGATGTAAACACGTGCACGGCTCATGCAAGCGTTTGATCTCCTGAACCGTGAAATCGTCGAGCTGAAAATAGGAAAATTAGGCTTCACTACAGGGAGGAGGAGGGGCAGGAGCAGGCAAAGGCTCATGGGAAAAGATATTTAGTCTGAGATCAGGAGTTCTGAGCTATTAAACGAACCCCCCCGACTTAATTTGATACAGCTTAACAATGTTTTTCCCAAAATGTTCAACCCTGAGGAACTCATAAGGCTGCTATTGGTTGAATTATTGTTCCCTCATCAAAGTGGAGCCGTCGTAATCGAGCTCTTTGTAGTTAATTGTCCTTTATCCAATGGCGGGTCCTCGTGGCGGAAGGGTTCGCTGGGCTGGCCGTCTCGGGGAAGATGGCACCACATAATGAGACAATTAGCTCGTCTTCTCTAAAGATGGGACGTGTAATGACGGATAAGACAATCTGTGCTCTGGTGCTCTGCTGTTACTCTTTTAACATGAAGGAGCCCGTTTCCACAGGCCCCAAGTTTGTTGACATTGGAATTGTGGCCTGGGGGGAGGGGCTACTTGAAAGGGAAAAAGGAGGAATCTTTTTGCCCATGAGCTGCACTTTTTAATTTCTCTCCTTGTCACGTAGCGCCCCAGTAGGATGAGGGAGTTGGGTGTGGAGGGTGAGCCCCCCCCCTGGAAAGCTTGTGCCCAAGAGCGATCCATTGAACTTCAATGAGAGGCAGCTTTCTTCTGCGAACTTAAAAACAGGCATCTTTGGGAGGCTGCCCTTCCTCACCTGATGTGATGTGAAAGCGCAATTTTGTTTGATGATTCCACGCAGATAGAAACTGGTGCCGTTGGCGGGGGGGGGGGGGGGGGGCGAGAGGAACGGTGGAGGAAGAGTGATGGCACGGCCCAGAGAGAGAGGAAGGGTCGTTGGGTCTCAGTCTTTAGTTTGGCTTTACAAAAATCATTATTAACGCAAACGAAACTTTCTTCCCTCTAGTTCGAGCAGCAGAACAGGTTAAAGAGGTTTGATCAAAGAAAGTGAGTGGAACAAGTTTGAAACCAACGTTTTAAACACATGAAAAGTTGCATTTTTGCTAGCAACAAGGGTGGCAAAGACACATTTGTCGATCACAGCGTCACTTTAAGCAGTTTTGAAACCGCCTCATGGTTACCAGGTCCCACTAAAGGTGGGACACGGGGGGGACCAGAACCGGGGTTGGAACCTGCAACCTTCGTGCTGAGGCGACAGTCCCGAGTGTCTGAGCTTTGGCCAGTTCCAGAAACCATTTTTCCTGTTGTGCAACATCGGGCATCAGCTCTGCGAATGACTGTCGGAGGGTTCTGGCCGCCAGGAGCTCGTCCTCCTGATCCAGTGGTGCCTCTCCAACAGGTTCTCCTTTCAGGCCCGTTTCACATCCTGGAGACAGAAAGGGCAGACGACAGCAGACAAAAGCGCCCAAATGCAGAGCCTTCACTTCCCCCTTGAAGATGGTAAAATTAGAGTCTTGAAAAAAAATCAAAGGCTCAACATTAAACGGCGAAAGACGCTTGAAATGTCGACACTGCGATGTTTCAGAAAAAAGGAGCTGGGATGAGAGATACCTGCAACAGACTTTGGTGTCACTTCAAAGCTCTGACTTTAAGAAACGGAGCTGCTAAAACGGCGACGGGAGAGTCGTCACCTGTCTGGGATGACCTTGTCTGAGGCTCCTGGGGGTCCGGCTGCAGATGCAGGGACGGGGCCTCGCTACCACGGGGCCACGGGTGCTGCGAGGGGTCCGTGGATCCCGGCTGGGGTCCACGTGTAACCCCGGAGGTCGCCTTTGGTCTCTCGGTCTGTGACGGCCTCTTTCTTCTCTTGTTATGCTCAGAGAAAAGATGGCCGCCTTTGAACTCCGCGGTCGCTATAGAAACAGCCGGAGTTCCTCTGTGTTAGCATCTGGCTGTCAGCGTCCGGCCGGGCCGTCGGACGGGCCGGCATCATTAAGGCCGGACACACAGACACATTTGCTGACACAGGGTATCTAAACAAGGCCCCGTGGAAGGGTGTGCGCTGCGTGTTTGTGTTTGCGGGGGTAGGGGGTTGGTTTTAATTGGCTCGGCCTATGAACTCGCGAGCAGCTGAAAACCTACGAGCAACAGTGGCCTGATGTGTTTGGACTTCTAAGGATTCAAGCCTTTGCTAGCAAAATCAAACTTCCACATCTTTGACGTGCTGAATCAGGGTAAAAACAAAGGCTGGCCTGGAAGTCGACGCTCCCACAGGTGAACCACGGAAGCGTTCTCTCGGCTTCACGCTACAACGCTACGATCCCCGTTAGCATAGCTCGGGACCGTGCACGTCTTGGGCCGGGGCGCTCTCACAAGCCTTCCCAGTCACAAAGCCTTTCTCCTCCTCTAATTTTTTGTAAAGACTTTAATTTTCCAGTCTCCAGAACTTCAAAGCACTGATGATTCCAAGTCCACATCCCTCCGAGCGCTGTGCGAATCTCCATTCTTCCATTTCCAACGGCCCCTTCGGTAAATATGTGCAATCGCCGCGCTTTTCAAACTGATTCGTTTCTCATGTATTTATTTTAAATGAATATTATTAGCTGGCCTGGCAAGAAAAGGTTCTTATGCTAATCCACAGGAATCGCAGGCATTCCCATTTAATGCCTACTTACAGGCTATTCTTTAATGACTATTTGCCTCACAGTCTTAGCAAATGAGCTGCAGACTCCCGCACTCATATTTCCATTGGAAGAAAGGGAAGACGCCACCCCCCCCCCTTTTCCTTTGATCCCAGAAGATGTTTTTGAATCTGCCCGTTGTGTGTTCAAGCATCGGAGGCCGTTAAAAATGCTCCCGTTCGTTATTTTTCCCAGAGATAAAAGGAAACAACAAAGGGGGGGGGGGAATTTGGAATGGGTTTAGACCTTTTCAGACCCGTCAGTCAGAACTTTTACAGGTCTTAAACACAAACTGCATCGAGCCCGACCCAAATCTGTGTTTCCTAGAACCGTTCTGGGCACTCTTCCAGCTTTGGGTCAAATCCCTTTTTTACTTTGCTCGTTTGTTAGCAAACATTAATCCCAATAAACGCCGGGGTTGGTCGCTAAATCCGCGTCTGAGGGCCGATTCTGAAGTCAACAAACGGACCGCTGCGTTTTCTCGACCCCGTTTTTTGATTTGCTGCTGAACAAACCCAAGTTTGACGCATCGTTCCGTGATAAAATGTCACGGCGCCGCTGGTCTCACCATCGACATGGGTGCTTGATGTCTTCCCTCCCCAGTGATGTCGGCTTCCACCTTGAAGCCTCTGTCCACATCTAGTGGCGTTCTGCCCTGTGACGGTGGCGGAGGAGGGCTGGAGCTATAATGAGTGACGGGGCTTCTTTGATTCCCTGCCAGCTTTCATCTTCAGTCGGGGGCCTCTACTGGTAGGCTGCACTTTCCTCTTCTTCTTTGTCTATTGCCTTGATGTTTGATGGCGAAGACAGAGAGAAAAATCTTTCATATCGTCCCCGTTCGATCACCCTGTGATGCATCCCTCCTCCTTGTGTTCATGATTCCATAATTGGGGGTACCGTCGCCGAACCACAGGAAACCCGTTTTGACTGGTGCCACTGCGAGCTGGAACGTTAGTGAGGCGAGCTCAGAATCATTGCTGCTTAGTCTCCTTACAACCCTTTGGGAAAGGCTTTTTGGGGGGCTTTAAGTGCACAAAGATTGCACGATCTGCTGCGAAAAAGAAGCAGACTTGAAAGGAAAACAACAAAGAAGGCATTTGTTCTTTCTCTTCGCCTGCACCCTGAGTCTGGGGTTCTAATCTCTTATTGTTTCAGACCAAAACAGAGACAAAGGAGTCACAGATCAAAACAAATGACTATCAAGCTATCAAACAAGCACCACCCTGCCATGTTTCCAAATGCTGACTGCGGGAGAGCAAGAAGAGCCCGAGTCAGGCGGGTCGCGCATTGTTTCCAGTCGCTTTGATGAAGAACTTAAAACGCTGGCGAAAAAAAGAAGGAATCAAAAGTCTACCATGAAAGGAGGAGAGGAAAGGGAGAAGAGAGGGGAGAAAGGAGGGGGTGGTGCAAAACATGCTAGCACTGTTTGCATGTGTGCACCCGCCTTTGTTTCATTAGCAGCCTGGTTGATAACCTTTATTGAGCCTGATCAGGATTAAAACCGGCGGCGCTTTGAAGCTGCAACTGGCTCCTTTCCTGTTTGTGCTGTAAATGCAGGTTGTGGTGCGGAGATAAAGCACTTCTGAAGGATATTAAGACATGAACGTCTCTCGGCTGTTCATTTGTACATATTTGATGTTGTTCTTTTGCGCCATTGCTAAATTAGCATATCCCTTTCAAAGCCCCTCCCCCACTGACACCATAATCCTCCGCCATCATGCGTTCACACAAAAGTCATAAATGATAGAAATATACTGTGTGGGGCGCTGACACAGATCAAAGTGCGATAACGTGATTAGCGACGATGACTAGCTCCTTCGTTAGCCCCTCCCATATCTTTGGTCCTCTTTCGTTCCCGCTCACATCGCACTCGCCGCTTCCTCGGTGTGCTGACGGGTTTCGCCGGGGTTACGCAACCTTTGCTCAGTTGCAGGAGCCTCTCTGCTTGCACAAACTGAGTTCTGGGTCTAATTTTTAGCATGACACTCTCTTCTTCTTCTTCTTCTGCCCTCGAAAAAACGCGAGTGGCGTGCGGCGGGTGACGGGGCAAACGTGCCGCGCTGCTGTCGATGAGCATTGTCTGTAAGTTAAAACTGCGAGGAACGTTTCTCTGCCTCATCACACAGCTTCACTTCACAACAAAAGCCAACGACAGCCCCACCTTGATTTATTATTTAAGCCCCCCCGTATTTGATCACTGGGCGCGTGCCACAGTGATGATCACGCACGTCTTCGCCACTTATCGGTTTGGGAATCTTTATTTTTTGCCTCTCCTGCAGGTGTGGAGTACCAATCAAAGTGGTTTCTTCTTTCTTCTTTCTTTTAAGAAGAGCGACGTCTTCCCCAAAGGAAACGCCGACGCTGCGGGTCGTTAGGGACACATCAGGATATGAAACCGGTTGGGAAAAGTGCAGGAGGGGGGCGAGAAGAAGGCATCAGGCGTGGATGGTGAGTGGTGAGTGGTTCACCTCCTGTCTTCATGCTGATGTCTCCTCTATGGGGGGGGGGCACCATTTTTGAGTTCTGCATCTAAGCAGGAGAATTTAGGCTCCCCCAGATGTTGAGCAGGGACACCTATGAAGATCATTTCATGTCTTATACCATCCCATAATATTATCCATGTGGCGTGAGGTGGTGTCCACGGTGAAATTTGTCCTGATAATCGCTCCAAAAAACGGCCGGAAGGAGAATCCTGAATGTTACACTTACTCGTATTTATGACCTAAAATCTAAAATCGGCCCATAAATAAAAGCACGCATGGCTGACCTGTGAAGGTCACACGCACGCACACACACACACACACCACACACGCACACACACACACACACCACACACACACACACACACACGCACACGGTACGATCAAAACTGTTGCTGATTATTTTATCTTCACGCCTCTAACAGATTTTTAAGAAGCTCTTCATTCAGTTCAGGAGGTCCTGGTGGATGCGTGCCCCCCCAGACTGAGCTGATCCGACGCTGGTCTGAAATCATGACACATCTGCAGTTCTTTATCTGAACCGTTTGAAAGGACAGAATCTGCAGTTGTAACGGAACCAGGCTGATTCCTCACAACATTCAGCACAGATGGCACTTCCTGCCCGAGCTGCTCCATCGGAGGAGGTCCAGGCTCCATCGGAGGAGGTCCAGGCTCCATCGGAGCAGGTCACCAGGCTCCATCGGAGGAGGTCCAGGCTCCATCGGAGGAGGTCCAGGCTCCATCGGAGCAGGTCCAGGCTCCATCGGAGCAGGTCCAGGCTCCATCGGAGGAGGTCCAGGCTCCATCGGAGGAGGTCCAGGCTCCATCGGAGCAGGTCCAGGCTCCATCGGAGGAGGTCCAGGCTCCATCGGAGGAGGTCCAGGCTCCATCGGAGGAGGTCCAGGCTCCATCGGAGCAGGTCCAGGCTCCATCAGAGCAGGTCCAGGCTGAAGTCAAACACACTCATGGTGCTGTCAACTGTCAGACGTTAGCTGCAGCATCTGACAACTTCCATGTTCACTTTGATTCAGTGACAACGTCACTCAGGAAACTCAGGTTTCCTTCTGCCCTTGAATGCATCTCAAGGAGAATCTTGAACGTCACACCCCAAATATTTTCTGTCAAGTCACCCAACATATGAAGAACTAATCAGGATTAATTTACATTAATTTGAGGTGAAACACTATTTTAAAGGAATCTGAACATGTCCCACATGGGATGGTTCCGGTTCTCCGTCTCTGTTCCTCCTAATTTAGGCCAACGCACCGACAAACTTATTAATCAAAATGAATTTAAAACCTTCGTTTACTCGGTGTTTCGCTTCAATCTTGGTCTAAAAACAGAACGTATTGTTCACAGCCATGGCAATTGTCATCAGACTATTCTTATTTACTCCCCTTTAAGCTGACTCCAGACAAAAAGGCCTCGTTAGGTCCTTGATTAGGTAAATTAGCCCTGAGAGGCCTGAAGAGACACGGCAACGAGCGCTAATCTCATTTGATTGTGAACATGAGCGCTGCTCCTTTAACCTGAACCACTCAGCTGTGCAATTGTTCCCTCAGCAGAGAGCAACTCCACATGCAATTAGCGGACGACCCCTTTATGAAAGGAATTAGCATCATCTTTGTCCGCTCACTGGGCGTACAGGCCTAATTATCCATCTGCACTTTCTGAGGGGGGGGGGGCACGGGGAAGGAAGGCAAACGTATTATTGTCCTTGCTTGTGGAAAAAAATAATAACTTTTGTCCAGCAAATTGAGCTCATTGAAGTCCGACTGCAGATGAGTCTCGTTTATTTGCCCCCACTGGGCGACTCTGACGGGCGGCCTGGCGTTTCACATCAGAGGGGCGTGCACGTGTGCGTCCGCGTACGTCTTGGTAACATCGTTCTTTAGAAGGGAATCGGGGGGGTGCCCGCAGATTAGCGAAGCAACCCGGCACCGGGCGGCGGCGCAGCTTCGCCTCCGATTAAAAATGCTAATGTTCCTTTGGTGCTTTGATGTGGGCTGAACAATGGTGGTGGGGGGGGGGGGGGGTGGTAGGGGGGGGCCATAACTGTGAGATGAGTTGATCCTTTATTTGTCGCATGCAATGACGCCCAACTGAGCGCCGTGACAGTCCAAATCAACATGTTCGAGCAGTCGCCATGAGTCCTGCCCCCCCCCCCCCCCCACCACCACCACCACCACCACCACGCCCCCCCCCCCCCCCCCCCATCTTTTCAAAGGCTGTGCTGCTGCTTCGAATTAGCTTCACGTGGAGGAAGGAAATGTGGAGGAATGAAAAGAGAAGCAGCACCAAACAGTTTCATTTGAAGCTACATCTGGGCCTCAGGAGCGAAACCTGCCCCCTGGGGAATCACCGGAAGGTTAGATGCTCCTCTAGATGCTGTGGTCCCCGTCAGGGTGGGAGGGTCCCGTCAGGTGGGATAGTCAGTAGGTGGGATGGTCCAGGTCCGGGGATGGTCCAGTAGGGATGTCCAGTCAGGTGGGGCTGGTACGTCAGGGGGTCCATCAGGTGGGATGGTCCAGTCAGTGGGATGGTCCCGTCAGGTGGGATGGTCCCATCAGGGATGGTCCAGTCAGTGGGATGGGTCCAGTCCAGGTGGGATGGTCACCGTCAGGTGGGATGGTCCCCATCAGGTGGGATGGTCCAGCCAGTGGGATGGTCCAGTCAGGTGGGATGGTCCCGTCACGTGGGCTGGTTCCGTCAGGTGGGCTGGTCCCGTCAGGTGGGCTGGTCCCGTCAGGTGGGATGGTCCAGCAGGTGGGATGGTCCGGTCAGGTGGATGGTCCCGTCAGGTGGGATGGTCCAGTCAGGTGGGATGGTTCCGTCAGGTGGGATGGTCCCCGTCACGTGGGCTGGTTCCGTCAGGTGGGCTGGTCCCGTCAGTGGGGCTGGTCCCGTCAGGTGGGATGGTCCAGCAGGTGGGATGGTCCGGATCAGGTGGGATGGTCCCGTCAGGTGGGATGGTTCCGTCAGGTGGGATGGATCGGCACCGGGTGCGTTCTGGCGTGGGTCGACAGGAAGTGGACTGCAAGCTCGCCGCGCTCCACCCGACCTTTGCTGCTCAGATATCGGCCAAACCTTCCTGCAGGACACACAGAATGAGACTTGGGCAGTTTTCCCTTCCTGACCGAGGTCGGAAAACAGCTTAATGTCTTCCGAGCTCTTTTATAAGCTCTTCCTGTTGGGAAGGCCGAGTCCTGACCGAGTAACTGTGACGAGGGATGAGTCAAGGAGCTGACTGAGGAACCTGGAAGCAGCTGCCTCGGGAATTCTTCCACCTTGTTATATTTTCTTTTCCAAACGGTCCCAAGAGGAACCAGAATTCCCGGCTCTTGGAGGTCCTCTTCCATGTTGCGTGCTGTGCTTGTTGTCCATGTTGTTGCCATGATTCTTCGTGCGTGATCCCGTGAGATTCCTGGCTCGGGGGCGGGACCAAATCCTTGTTGTGCTGCGTCCCAACGCGACAGAGGCATGTCACGGGAATGGGAATGGGAATGCAATGGGAAGATGTTGATCCTGCTTCCTCCTCCCGTTGGGGTTGCTGGACGTTTCCTGCTCGCCGTGGCGGCGTCACCTTCCGAAGGTGCGTGATGCTGCGCTTCCCCTCCGACTGTGCTCGTCACTTCTGCGGTTTGGTCCAGACTTTCCCGGCATGTTTTCCGATGTTTGCGCGGCTTTCATCGGGATGTGACACCACTGCGGCTCCGTCTCCTGATGCCTCCTCAGCTTGAAACCATCACGGCTGTCACACCCTGGCGATCTGTCGCTCAGCTGCACGTGCACACGCTTGAAGATGTTCTGTTCAGAACGCCTCGCCGGTGTGTGTGTGGGGGTGGGTGTGTGTGTGTGTGTGGGGGGGTGTGTGTGTGTGTGTGTGTGTGTGTGTGTGGGGGGGGGTGTGTGTGTGTGTGTGTGTGTGGGGGGGGGGGGGGGGTGAACTAGAAGGGCTTTTATCAGCTTCTGAGTTGGAAGTCTTTGAGGGGCTTCTCAGAAGCCGAGCATCTCTCCCATTGTTCTATTTCCATCCCTCGCTCTGCTGCTGTCAGATGTAGGATTACAAAAGGCCTCCTGCCCCCCCCCCCCCCCCCCCCCCCCGCACCCTCCCCCCGCACCCCTCTTCTTCACTCGTATCCCGCCCTGTTTCCCCGACGTTCCAACGTCAGAAGAGCGCACAACCCAGTTAAATATGCTCAGAATCCTTCGCAACTCTTCTCACCACAATTGAATTCAAGTGAAGGAGTGAGACTGGAGAGACGAGGTCATGAAGATGTTGTGTTTACACGCCACAGTCAGGAGACATCCTAACACACACACACACACACACACGCACACACACACACACACAGATATCTGAGACAATAACAGGCCCGCCTGCAGGCCTGCACCTGTTCCCAGGTGATGGCCCATGTCACGTCTCTGCTACAGGAGCCTCTACTCAACCTCCTCTCCTTCTATTACCTGGGAATTTTCCCTTATCTTGGTCTTCCTGCCTCTGCCTTGGCCCCTTGGCCCTTCTTTCTTGACTTCTCCCTCCTGTCCCCTCGACTTCCCTGCACCCCCTACGGGCCCTTCAGGTTCCAGCAACTCCAGGTTTCAGTGCAAAGAGCAGGAAAACGAGGACATATTGAGCCTTTCCTCCCACACAGCCTGCAGGTGTACTGGAAATCCCTTTATTTCAGCTCCGTGCAGCACAGATCACCTTTGATTATTGATCCATGTCGCCAAACTCTACTAAGTCCACGCTGAGTCAGCGACACTGTCGGACAGTCTCATATGCACCAAATCTTGTTTGCAGTCTGTGGAGTATCAATATTTAGCTTCTTTAGCTTCGGGTCTGTCGATTGCACGCCCAGTAACATGTGCTAGCTCGTGCAAAACTGCGCGGGCCAATGGAGCTGTTCAGCCTGTGTTTGCTAACGATGGGAGTGAGTTCATAAATCCAACACTCGGACTTCAGCTGCAGTTCCATATCAGCCAAAGAGATAAGCAAACTTCTTTGGCAGGATCCTCCCTCGCCAGGTCATCCAGGGGCCTACGGGGCATTTCAGGGTTAGGTACCTTGCTCAAGGGTACGTCGGCATTGCTCTGAAGGGTCCTGGCGCTGCCCCAGATGAGCTAACGCGGTGCATTTATTTAATATGTAAAAGCAACATTTTTGGTGAAAAAGGGTCTCACACACGTGAACTCACACCCAGAAAACTTGATTAACCAGAGCAGATTCAAACCTGTGGGTCTTCAGCCCCAGTGCATGTTCAACTGCGTGTTGGAGTGTGTGTGTGTGTGTGTGTAGGTGTGTAGGTGTGTAGGTGTGTAGGTGTGTGTGAGCAGAATAAAGGTATCATTGTTAGCTGCAGGTGTGCGCTTGTGCCAGGCAGGCTTCAGCGGAAGATCTGGAGAACAATGAGTCTCTGTCCCAGCACACACCTGAGTCAGAGAGGGGAGGTGAGAGGGCCCGATGGCAGGGAGATTACCCCAGGCTTCATTATAGCTGGGGGGGCTGGAGGAGGAGGGGGCTAAATACCACCAAGAGTGTGTGTGTGTGTGTGGTGTGTGTGTGTGTGTGTGTGTGTGTGTGTGTGTTACAGCTAGTGGAAGCTCACATGACCAGCAGGTTAGTTTAATGTGAGCAGGAAGCATGAAGAAGCTAAATTAGCTTTGTGTGCAGGTCTCTAACCCTGGTACCTGTTACTTCCTGTTTCCTGTTTTTCCTGCTATCACCGATCTGATTGGTGATTGACAGATATTGTTCCAGCAGGAATCCATGAGGTGGGAATTCTGAGGTTTTCGGGATTCCCTCTTTCATCCTGCTTCATCGGTGAGATGTTCCGTGATCACTGAAATATCTCCCCACTCTTCTATATGTGTGTAATGTCTTCTTTTCACAGCTTCTCCAAGGTTTTTCATCAAAACATCAGTGAAATAGCCGAATATTTTCCAGAGGTGCGGTTTGAAGCTAATTTCAGGGTGTCAAGGGTCAGAAAAACAGATTTCACATTAAAGTAATTGACTAAGTAATTGGCCAATATGTCTGGATTCCATGAGTCCAGTGCAGCTGTATCACATGTTCCCCGTCGTGACCACGTGGCTGCACGTGCACTGTGCACCGTGCACAAACATGACACATTAGGGTTCTTATACCCGTCACACCAGCAGTCGGGACAATTAAATACAATAAACAGACCCAAACTAAATCAAATATAATACAAAATCTAGTCACCTGTGAATGAAGCAACATGATGAATGAGCGATGAATTTCAAGTGGATCCAGAGCTGAGCCTTGCGGACACCCGGGCCCCCGACGGGAGCTCCGAGCGTCTCCTGAAGACGTTAAGATCTTACAACAGCGATGAACCACAGCACATTTATTATTTTAAATCTATATTCAGGAGTGTAAAAACGTACGCGCTGGCTAACCGGGTGTGTGCTGATGGTCATGTTGAAATCCCAGTAACGGGAGAAAAGGAGGGGAAAAAAATGGCGACAACGTGACGAAAAACTTCCCGTTTCGGCTCCTCCAACATGAAACACAAATGTGATGTAAATGACAGCTTTGATTCTGATTAATGTATCCAGGCTATAAGGTGCAGGGAATG
Source organism: Takifugu rubripes (assembly GCF_901000725.2). NCBI lineage: Eukaryota > Metazoa > Chordata > Actinopteri > Tetraodontiformes > Tetraodontidae > Takifugu > Takifugu rubripes. The sequence goes on along the minus strand of NC_042301.1, from coordinate 1,097,145 downwards.
AAAGGAGCTTCTTCTCCTGCCTATAAAGCGTTATGATGCACCTTTACAGGACAGTGGACCCCCTGCGTGAGGATAATAGGAAGAAATTGTTTTGCTATGAGATGAATTGATAAAAGGAAATGTAGCGTTTTTTTCAAAGCCTTTGGTGTCCAACAGCCTCCACGCGCTCCAGCTGGGCTGCGTGAGAGAGGGAAATAGTGCCGCGCTAATTGAGTGATGGCTGATTGTCGAAGCGTTCATCTTTGATGTTTTTCGCTGTTTTTTCCCCCATTCAGATGTAAATGAAGTGTCAACAAAGTTTCAGATGCTTTTGTGAGGAAGTTGGATTTGAAGAGTTCTCTGGATTCGCATCTGTGTTTTTACCACACGGAGAATTTCATTTACCGTATTTTCCGTAATATAAGTGGCACCTTTTTCATAGGCTGGTGCGACTTATACTCCGGATAAACTGGAACTAATGTGAGTCAGCAAACAGGAAGTTCCGCTCTGTCTACTTCCGGAGTGGCGGAATCATTCAAAAGTGACACCGAGGACGAACTTTTGAACGGATTTAGTGATTTGGAGTGAGATTGCGAGTGATTAATTAAAGTAAGGTGACCTTTTTTTTTATGCCACATTTACGTAAAAACTGTTTATTATGCTACATTAAGACTGGACAACTTTTCTGTTCATGTTTATTTTCCTGTAGCTGAATAACCTTCATTTTGTTTAGCATATCTTACACCTATTCAGCCTGTTCTCTATTATTTTATTAATGTCATAACCTGCCTTCCAAGACAAAATGTCTGTTTTTGATCTAGTATTTTGTAAATCAAATTACTGTTAAAGAAATGCGACTTATAGTCCGGAAAATATGGTAAGCTACATGCTAATTAAGTGAACGTGCACGTACATGTCAAAGTTGTCCACAGGCACATTGGAAATGTGTCCATATTTACTGAAGGATACAGTTAATCCCTGTAAGAGGAAGTAAAGGTGACTACAGCTGTCAGACAGATTTGCAATGGTTTAATTGTGGGTCAGTAAATTATGACACTAAATTATGAGCTCATTTATTGTCCCTGCCGTGTTATTCCAAGTCAAGAAGTTCCCGTTTGCCTTTTCCGTCCAGGAATGTTACATTTGTAAGTACTTTAGAAGATGAAGAGGAAACATTCCGAGAGATTCATCCACCAAAACTCTAATAGCAACATTTAAAATGTGGTTTTCCTGCACGTCAGGAGGATTTCTGACTGAACTCCAGCGGGGATGATGACAACCATGATCTGGAACCCAAAGCAGCAGCTCGTCCCCCAACAGAGGAAACGGGGGGAGAGATGCTGGTGATGGGAATTGGGAAGTTCGGTTGGGTTTGATCCTCGTCCTCGTCAGCGGAATGTTGGTGCTGTCATCCACGGAACAAAGTAAGACAGTCGCCTCTTTATGGCTACAGAAGAAATTAGAGTGGCTAAATATTCTAATTGGTCGTTACTGTAGCAGCAGCTTCTAATCAATAGTGTTCCTGTTTTCTTCTGTGTTCACCTTGATTAATCAGGACCTGCGGCAATTAGACCGGAACAGATCAAGATTCCCCGTTAATGATTGTTTTGATTGGAATAGAAAAGGGGAATTTTGGGACGTTTTCTAAACGGAGAATAGAATGGTGTCAGACCTGCCATTAGACATTTATAGACAGTTTAGCACATTATTAAAGCATTTTAAAAGTGAAATAACTCAATAAATGTTAAACAAGACCAAATTTAGCATATTAGCATAGATGGGTGAGCGCTGGAGGAGCACGAGAAGGGATGGATGGAGGGAGGGAGGGAGGGAGGGATGGATGGATGAGGTGGATGGAGGATGGATGGGTGAGGGAGGGAAGGATGGATGGGGAGGGGATGGAGGGATGGATGATGGAATGGATGGGGAGGGAGGGAAGGATGGATGGGGAGGAGATGGATGGATGGATGGATGGATGGATGGAGGGATGGATGGATGGGGAGGGATGGAGGGATGATGGATGGGATGGATGGGGAGGGAGGGAAGGATGGATGGGGAGGGGATGGATGGGAGGGAGGGAGGGATGGATGGATGGATGGATGGGGAGGGATGGAATGGAGGAAGGGAGGGCTGGCTGGGGAGGGGTGATGGGGGAGGACAGGGATGAAGGGAGGGATGGATGGGGAGTGATGGATGGGGGGAGGGAGGGAGGATGGATGGATGGATGGATGGGGAGGGAGGGAGGGGATGGATGGGGAGGAGGGAGGGGAGGGAGGGATGGATGGATGGATGGGGGGGAGGGATGGATGGGGGGAGGGAGGGATGGATGGATGGCTGGATGATGGGGAGGAGGGATGGATGGGGAGGGATGGATGGTGGGGATGAAGGGAGGGATGGATGGATGGATGGATGAGGGGAGGGATGGATGATGGGGAGGGATGAATGGATGGGGAGGGATGGATGAAGGGAGGGAGGGAGGGATGGATGAAGGGAGGAGGGAGGGATGGATGAATGGATGGATGGATGGATGTCACTGTTATGGTGAAAGAGAGCATGTGATGGGTGTGGGGGGGGGTTTAACGTCATGTTGCTCAACCAGCGGGGACGCGCCACGTTTAACCGTTGTTGCCGTGTGTTGTTGATGAACAGCAACAAGGTAAAACAGGGCGGCCGTCGCCATGGCAGCATCAAGCAGAACCGGACCGGACCCTGGAGATGTTGCTGTTAATAAGGGAGGAACCCTGTGTTGGGTGGGTCATAACTAGCCCTAACCCTAACTGAACTAGCTGTGGTGGCTCTTAACTCGTGCCCTAACAGAGAGGAAGGAAGGAAAAAACCAACCCAGAGGAGCAGAGATGGAAGCGGAGATCAGGTTCCAGCCCTCGTCGTGGAGGAGAAGCTCCGTTCTTGAAGCCGGTGTTGACAGGACAGCAGGAGAACGGGGGGGGGATGGTGGGGGGGTGGGGAGGGAATGGGGGGTGGGGGGGCGCTTTGATGAGACATAACAATATTCCAAATCCCCGACCGCCTCTTATTTTAAGTTACTGAGGACGCTAAAAAAGGGAAGTTCTTCCCAAGTCGCTCAGAAGCTGCTGCGCTTTAGGTGAAGGGAGGAGGGAATGAGGGAGCACGAAGTGGGGGGGGGGGGTGTTGGGGGGGGGGGGGGATATAATGTTTATGCATTAGATTTTCAAAGCGCTTTTTTTCCTGCAAGGAAATTCAGATTCAAAGGTGTGCTTCTTGCAGGAAGATCTGAGGGATTCTTCTCCCTCTCCCTGTTATTGCTAGACTAACAAAGTCTCTCTGTAGCTTAGCCAGGACTTTGTATGCACGCGCTAACTAGCATGAATCGGCCCGCGTAGCTACAGCACGCCAACACGCTCACGTGCTAACGCTATATTTTACATATAATATTTTCTACGCTCACGCTACACATTTGACATCAAAGCGCTAAAGTCAACTTCAGCTAGCCTGTCGAATGCTACCGTTACCTGGCAGGAAGCGCACGCGCCGCCCACCAGCAATGGCGCGGCGCTCCCAGCGGGGGGCTCCCAGCGGCGCTCGTCCCGAACTAATCGGAGGGATATTAGCCGGGACTTCTTCTAAGTGGAACTTTGAATTCCAAAGTTGGGAGCGCTTTGAAAGGGAGGAGAGGAAGTGCGTGCGTGGAGAGTTGCTGAGCGCAGCGCACTCGTAGATTTGTGTGATTAAAAATTCAAATGAGCACCGTTAGAATCAACGGGATCTTTGAGGCTCCTTAATGAGGCTGATAGATGAAGTTTAAACATTCGGAGCGCCACCATGGAGGAAGAGGGAGGCTGAGGAAAACGGGAAAGATTTGGGGCTTTGATGCCACGATATCACCGTGGGCACGGCGGGCGGGATGGGGCCGCCGCGCTCTGGGATCCGGAGCGTTCGCAACGCTCCCCCAGACGCCACTTCCAGCGATCCCGCTCCGGCAGGCCGGGACACACCGAGCCGGAGCGGGAGAGGAGCCGGAGCGGGAAGGAGGAGCCGGAGCGGGAAGGAGGAGCCGGGAGCGGAAGGAGGAGCCGGAGCGGGAAGCAGGGAAAGAAGGTTCAAAGATGAGGGAACAATGGGGAAGGTGGGGAGGAAGTTCCCTGTCCACCCCCTTCAATCACACACACACACACAACACACACACACACACCCACACACACACACAGTTTTGTACCCCTCTCTCTCTCTCTCACACCACACACACACACACACACAGTTTGTACCCCTCTCTCTCTCTCTCACACACACACACACACACAGCTTGTACCCCTCTCTCTCTCTCACACACACACACACACAGCTTGTACCCCTCTCTCTCTCAACACACACACACACACACAGCTTTTACCCCTCTCTCTCTCTCTCTCACACACACACACACAGCTTGTACCCCTCTCTCTCACACACACACACACACACACACACAGCTTGTACCCCCCTCTCTCTCTCACACACACACACACACACACACACAGCTTGTACCCCTCTCTCTCCACACGCACACACACACACACACACACACAGCTTGTACCCCTCTCTCTGGAAATGATTTGTAAATGTCTTTTTTACACTCTCTCTTCCTCCTTTTTTAATATTTTTACAGCCTTTGAACTTCTCCTCTACTCTGTCGTTACACAAAGGTCCGTTTTCATCCCCACATGAGGTAATTTAGCTCCACAACTCCGACTTAGTGGAGGAAATTTCATTCTTTTTCTTTTTATGTCAGGTCTAATTAATGAATCGACACTTTTCCTTCTCCAGCTCAGCCAGATGTGGTGAGTGTGTGTGTGAGTGTGAGTGTGAGTGTGTGTGTGAGTGTGAGTGTGTGTGAGTGTGTGTGTGTGTGAGTTTGGCCACAGGTATGAAAGGGAAAACCTTCCATTTTAGTATCAGTGTGTTGGGAAATGGGATTGATGTTGGAAACTGGACCGGATGCAGCAGCTGCTCCTCAGGCCGGTTCTGCAGGCCTTTCCGATGTCGGGGAGATCAGGATAACGCACACACACGCACACACACACACACACACACACACACACACACACACACACCCACGCACACACACACACACTCTTCTCTGACCCAGAAAAGCAGCAGTTGCTCCCAGAATCAAAGATTCAGTTTTCCAGTGACCAGGAAATGTGAGCGGTCCAAACTGGAGAATTTGGGGAATTTACTCTGTGTGTGTGTGTGTGTGTGTGTGTGGTATGTGACTGTGTGTGTGTGTGTATGTTAGGGGGAGGTTCCTCGACAGCTGGGGGCCGACTCTGGTTCCACCTGTCAGAACCCTCCAACAAAGCAGCAGCTGAAGTATGAAAGTGGATGTAAATTCGACTGATTTTCACACAAAAGGAGAAGAGAAGCGGCAGTGGAGGCGTTCGCCGATCAAAGGTGTCGTCGGGAGGCCGAATCGTTCACCTGGAAACGGGAAAACGTTCCTCTCCAGCTCTGGTGTCGCACATCGACCCATCGAAAATGATGCTTCTGTTTTCCTGTTTAGGTGATGAAGGAAATGCTTTGATCCCTGATGAAAGGAGCCTTTATGGGCGGGGCTGCTGGGGGTGGTGAGGGGTCAGGTGATCAGAGGCCGGTCTTCTCTGGACGCCTCCCGTGACCTCCGCTGCTGTTGTCGGCCATTATGGCGGCGGAACGCCTCAGCAGAGGCTGCCTCTTTGTATCCGCTCTCCATATGGTGTCGCACTATATTTGAGCCTCCCAACCAACTCCAACCTGCCACTTTGGAGCGTGAGCGACCTATTAGAGCTAATGTGTGTCTTCCTTCGCCGGAGACCGCCCGCGGGTTCCGGAGGCTTCTCTTGTTCGCCGTGACGCAGCCTCACGCTGGGTTGTTGTGCCCATCTGTGGCAGCTGAGTCTTAATAGAACCTCCTGCCTGCCGCGCGTCCTCTCTGCACCGCCCCACCCGCTGCTCGTCTGTCTCCAGAGTGCCGTAATTTACTGTCACGCAACTTCTCAAACCGGCCGCCACACGGCGAGGAGGGGCGGGGCGGAGGGGGGGGGGGGGCGGCTCGGTGTCAGAATGGTGCAGGAAAAAGGCTCCTGGATAACGGAGGTGGGGAAGAAGTGTTTGCACGGCCGCAAACACACAGCGGCGGGCCTGTCTTTGTTTAGGCGCTCGCTAAAAAAACGAGAAAGTGTGTGTGTGTGTGTGTGTGTGTGTGTGGGTGGGGGGGGGTGCTAGGTGGTTGTCAACGGTTGAAGCTGCACCTGCACCGTGCAACCAGGCTTTGATCACCTGTCGGGTGAAATTCCACCGCTGGATTACTCTGTGTGTGTGTGTGTGTGTGTGTGTGTGTGTGTGTGTGCGTGTTGCGTGTGTGTGCGTGTGTGTGAGAGAGAGAGGGGGTATTGTCCCTCAGTGTGACCTCAGACGCTTGTATCCATTGTGGTTATTTGCCTCCTTGTTTTGCCCCCGTGGGCAGATACTCTGAGGGCAGCGGCTGCGGAGCTCCGCCCTCCTTCTGAGGCCCATACATGGTGGAGGGTGGGTGCGTGAGTCGGGGCATCCAGACCAGTGGGCAACACTGGGGCAGCAGCTTCAGGGCAACATGGGGGGGCTCCGTCTCTGTCACCCGGTGCAGTCAAAGTGTGTGTGTGTGTGTGTGTGTGTGTGTCCATGGTCACCGTCACACACCTCAGTCATGCTGTGTGAACCATCAGCACCATCTCAGACCTTCTCTCCATCTCACCAGAACATCCGAGTTCTGTTAGTGAGGCCAAGGTAACACCTACCGTGGAAGCCCCACCCACCATGGAAGCCCCACCCACCGTGGAAGCCCCACCTACTGTGGAAGCCCCACCTACTGTGGAAGCCCCACCTACCGCGGAAGCCCCACCCACCATGGAAGCCCCTCCTACTGTGGAAGCCCCACCTACTGTGGAAGCCCCACCTACCGCGGAAGCCCCACCCACCGTGAAAGCCACACCCACCATGGAAGCCCCACCTACTGTGGAAGCCCCACCCACTGCGGAAGCCCCACCTACCGCGGAAGCCCCACCTACCGTGGAAGCCCCCACCCGCCCTGGAAGCCCCACCCACTGTGGAAGCCCCACCCACCTTGGAAGCCCCACCCACACGCCGGTGCTTTGGATGGTGGGAGCGACCTTGAGCGAAGCACCAGGAATTCCCTCACTTGGCAGCTGGCTTCCAGCTCCAGCCGTGACGGATGGTGTCCCAGTGCTGTCAGGGATGTTTGGGAAGGGAACTCCTGGCACGCTAATCTGAGCTAAACTAAGCTTCCTAGCATGTCCGAGGACGTGTTGACAGTCGCGCTACCAGTTGTTCCGCTCTCCGCTGGTGGTTCTGGAAGATGAAAGGGACCAAAGAATTCCCTGGTTGCCAGGGGGACTGCCCCGGCAACCTGCCCCGGCAACCTGCCCCGGCAACCGGGCAATTTATATTATAATATACTATGTTATATTATGAATTTGGGGGTTTTAAAATCAAATGATCTTAAATGGAATTTAAAACCTTTAATTAGTTCATTTGGCTCAGATGCAGGGGGCAAATTAAATGTGAAGTATTTCCTTCAAAGGTAAATGTTGGAGGGTGTTTTTAGAAGTTTTGTGAGCTACAGGTGGTTGAAGAGCAGCAGCAGCAGAAGCTTTAGATGCAGGTGTGAATTTAGGATGTGTGTTTTCATGTAGTTTCTGATTGGAAAGGTGGATTTTAAAGTCATTAAACATTAATACAAATCAGTACAAATGTACTTCGTCGGCTTGTCCAGCAGATGGCAGTAATCCCTCTGTTTGCTTTAGAATAATTATGACAATAAAGCCTAAAAGGAAGATGTTAAAGACTTTAGAGGAAACAGCTAAAAACTCTCCGCTCAGGCTGCTCGTTAGTGGTTAATCAGCACTAAACTCAGCAGCAGCAGCGCAACAACAGTTACAATGAGTTTGGTCATGAAATCCCATCAAACCTCCTGTTGTTGTTGCTGCTCTCACCTGCACGTGTGTGTGTGTGTGTGTGTGTGTGTGTGTGTGTGTGTGTGAGAGAGTGTGTGTACATCAGTGCGGTAACCTCCTGCCCTTGCCTTACTTTCATGGGAACCTGTGCTCAGCTAATCCTCCTTTTGGCCACAGAGGCCTCCTCCAAACAAATATCCAGCTGTTAAGACCCTGCGCTCCTCAAGTGGGCTCCTGGCTCTCTTTGCCAGGCTTTGGCCAAAACCCTCCCTCCTTTCTTCTCTCTTTTTCTTACATGCTCCACATAAAACAGCTCCCCACCATGAGGCAAATCCCTTCGCCTCTGCCTCTTTTCTTCCAGGAGTAAGAGGAGGAGAGAGGAATGAGGTGGAGATAAGCCGAGCAGCGGGAGGCTGTCAGGTGGGAGAACTGAAGACGACCCGTTGGGAAGCCGGGATGAGTCCGGACGGTGCCCTCTGCTGCAGGGGTCGTTGGAAGGAGAGGATCAGGACGCAGACCGTGGTTCTTCATGGGCTCCTGATCACGTTGCCCACGTCTCTCCAGATCCCTCCCTTCGCCTCCCCACGGCGCCGCGTGGAGGAACCAGAATTGCGATCGTGAATTTCCTCCCAATGAAGGTTCAGCCTGACTGGAATAAGTGAGAAGTTCATCTGAATCCACCCAAAAACTGGGAGCGGGGTTCCACAACCTGGGTTCCCCCCGTGGGGATCCAGCACACATCCGCAGCTCCGGGCTTTAGAGCTCGGGGGGGAGGGGGGGGGACCTGATGCTGCCTCAGGACCTTCTCCACCTTCTCACCCATCCCAGCAGCTCCACTTCCTGAATCTACCTGCGACTTGTTTCACCTGTCAACATTATTTGGTGGAAAATGTCTTTTTACCTTCACAGTCAAAGGATTAAGGTGTGTGTGTGTTTGAGTGTGTGTGTGTGTGTGTGTGTGTTGTGTGTGTGTGTGTGTGTGTTTAGGCCGGCTTAATTACATCCAGTGGGATTGAGTGTGAGGGAGCGACATGCGAAGGTGCTTCATCATGAGAGGCTCCTCTACAGTAAACACCCGGTGGTTTAGCGGCTCCATGATCACACCTCCAACACTTGGAATCACTGACGTTCCTCTCCAGAGATGTTCCCCTGCACACGCCGCAGGTGCTCGAGCGATTTCAGAAACAATGAACGCGAGCTGGAAAACGAGACTTTGACACCCTTGAGCGTTAAGATAAGTGATGATTCCTTCCCTCAGAACGCGCGCCGCCTGCTCTTCTAACTCTTAAACTCGTTCTTCTTGAGAGAACCTGGTTGTCACACTTGGTTTTTATCACATTTCAGACGTTTCGGCAGCAAAACTCATCGTCACTGGCTTTAATATTTATTTGTACTCAAAGGTTCCTTCTCGCTCAGGTCTTGAGAGCTCACATGTGAAGCGTTGTGCTTTATGTTTCGTCGTAATAATTAACATGTCTTAAAATGCCACCACTGTTATCTGAGTATTCTGCTAGAAGCTGAATTATAACTGAACTTTCTCCAACGGCAGACAGAATTCACATGACAGAGTTTTAGTTTCCACTACAGCGCCCCCTGCTAGGGTGCAGTTCACACCTTTACCACGGGGGGTGGTGCTATTGTCACGCATAGATCCCTCGAATGTAAATAGAAAGTAAAGAGAATCTCTTTCCATGCACAGGACAAACGCGTTTCTTGGGTATTTCCTCTGAAATGTAATTTTTAAGGAAGATCAAATCAGATCAAATAAAACAAACAAAAAATAAATATACACATTGTCACCTGTGTCTACCCCCGTGCTGATTTAACTGGTTAAATATCAGTGTTGCTGAAGAAGCGTGTGTGTGTGTGGGGGGGGGGGTTGAACAGATGCACAGCCAAAACCACATCCTCTGCAACACGTCACTCAACTGATCTCAGCAGATCAGCGGGGGCGAACGCTTGTTCCAGCGTCACTATCTGACAGAGGTTGAACCATCTTGATGAGCAGTTAATGATTCAGACAGGCAGACTGGGCATAAGATGGAGGTCTCAGCATTTATAGCGTGTGTGATGGGACTGAAAACAGGCGCACAGACAGTAAAGCGCCTCTGCTATATCAGAGATGCTCTCCTCGAATGTGTAAAAGTGCTACTTTGCTCTGCTGGTTTTATCCAGTATTACAGGAAGTCAGTGCTGGGCCGTCAGGGCCTGCAAGGCCTTCTCTGCTGGCCTAAAATATCTGAATCACAGACTGATGTTAATTATATTTTTAAATATAATTTGTCCATAAATATGTATTAAATAATTCCATATGTATTAAATAATTCCAAATGGTCTGTCTGCTTCCTTTCATTGCCAGCCCCCTGGTTGCGCTGCTTCCAGACGTGTATTTTCATATTCAAGCATTTAACCAATCACATTTCAGCCACTATCTGTTGCCAGGGTCAGAGAAATCTGCCTGGAGGCCTTCACAATCAGTTCTGCAGGCCCTGTAGCATTAACAAAATGTCGATCAAACTGTTGCTTCGACCAATCAGATTGTGATGTTGGCGACCCCGAGGCCCTCTAGCAGGCGTAGGAAACGTCAGCGTATCCACACGCTTTGATTGGACAGTCAGAGAGTGCACGAGCCAGAGCTAGCAAACTGCATCTGTACCGAGCTGCACAGGCAAAGATATTGTTGTGTTGATTTAATAGTGGTTTTGTCAACCCACAATGGCTGAAGTAGGAGAAGAAATGGATTTAGATTTACTGTCAAAGCCATTTTCAAGACGGACTTTCCAAGAAAAGCTGGACATCGTAAGCAAGGTCGGGCAACTCCGAAGCTAGCAAGCCTGTCGCAACCGGGAAAAGGACTGTCCGCCACTTTCAGTCCACTAACGACCAAGGCAGCAACGAGGCATCAAAGCACTGCCGGACACTTACAAGCAACGGTGCTTTCCAAAACTTTTGGGTTGCAGAGTGGATCTACAGCGGAGCGAGCAAGTGGGCAGGGAAACGGAGCTCCGCAACGAAAAGGTGGAGAAAAATAGGGAAATCTTAAAAAGACTGATAGACTGTGGCGGTTTGGCGGTGACCATCCCCGTGTCTCCTGCTTCTGTTGAACGGACATTCTCAGCCCTAAAGCGAATTAAAACTTATGCCAGAAATATCAGGATTTTTGGTGAGTAAAATCAAAAATCCTGATTATTATACTAAAATATTGCTATATTCCTAAATAATTTAGCGTGTTGGGGAGGGTCAGTGTGGGGATTTCCCAGCATGCTTTGTGGCAGTGTGTCTGTGGGTTCAGGTTGGTGTTAACCCTGTTTCTGTTCGTTGTAAATGTTATCTTTTGCAACTTTCAATGTTAGTGTTCTATTTTATTGAGTTCTGGTTGTTGATGTATTTAATTACTGTTTAATTACTGGTTGCACTTGCACACCATAAGACAGGTTATGTGTGTGATTGAAGACCTCCCTTCGTTCATGTGTCTACAGTTCCGTGTTTAATAAGGTGACGCTCTAAACTGGCAGAAGTCTGAGTTCTTCCTAAAACCCCTAACTCGCCACAATGATACTGCAATTTTATCAGGTTATTTTTGATGCTTTTTTAATGTGTGTCGCAGTTGTACCTTCAGTGGAAGTTTTACAGCCATAAAATGGTTATTGAGGGTGGATTGATGTCAGACGAGCACTACTGAAGGCCTAGGTGTGAAATGCACGGCCCTCCACTGCAGGAAGTGCATTTGTTACACTGTCTAGAAAGGCTGGGCACAGTTTGCTGCTTTTATCTACTTTTATCTGTTTATCGGCACCGTTTTTTTGTGCTTTATTTCCCACAGAATCAACGTGATTGTGGAGTTTGTGGCCCAACGATTGCAGAGAAACAGGCTTGGCTGCGTTAAAACAAGGACAGAAACCAGTGATGACACCCACCCAAACGTGTCTTTGCTGATGCTTTATTAGCGATTCGAAGCAGGAAGCTGAGGGAGGCGAGTCATTAAGGAGCTCGCACGCTTTGCAATGCGGGTGAAGCCAAGATTAGAGGTGCTGCAGTTTGCTCTTGGGCCGGTTGTCTTGCTCCCCCAGGAGGACCCCGTTCCTGGTGTAAAAGACCTCTTTGAGAGACGGACTCATGGAGGCTGGGATGTATTCTTGGCAACCGATTCCCCCCGAGGCTCGGAGCACACTCGGCCGTGTAGGAGAAGGAAGAACGTGCCGTGATTCAACATGCAGCTGTTTGCTCTGCTTTCCCGCTGTGCAGCTCAAACGAGCATTCGCCGAGAAGATCGCTGTTCCAGTACTGGTCCTCATCGTACACTCTGAAGCGGAGTTTGTTGGCCATGGACATTGTGATTGGTCCAAACTCAAACGTCTCCCCCCACACTGGGTTGTCGTTGTTGGAAATGATGTTTGTGCGTTTGACCACGTTGCCGTATGTCACCTCCACCGAGCCGTCCGTCTGGGACCACCTGTCTCCGTACAGGTTTTGAGCATACAGGCGGAACACCTTCAGTGTTGCGAGCCCTTTACCGTTGGGACAGCAGTTGGACTTGATGTGGGAGCTGCTGTTGCACACACAGGCACAAGGGTCCCTCTTGTTGGACCGGTGCCCAAATCTGACATCTTTCCGAGCATTTAGTGGCGATGGCGTTGTTCTTGATGTACTGCTCCACCTCTGCCTTCAGTCCTTTCACGGCGGGATGAGGAGCAGGCAGCACCATGTGGAGGGGGTGGAGGTCGTACTGGACCACGTCGGGTAACGTTTTCGCGACTTCAACCAGTTGTCGTAGACGGACGGGTGGACTGCCCTTCGAACAGAACATCGGTGCCGTCGATGCTCCCTCCCCGTGACCCTCCGTGTGGCGCTCATTAACATGCTGCCTGTAATTTTGGGAGTGGACCTAATTTCTTTTTTTGGGCTTTGCAATGTTTCCGTCATGGCTTTGATTCTGACCGAAGCTGCCCAAAACTGGCCGACGGGGCTTCGACTGACAAGGCAATCGCTGACTTCCGTTGTTGAACAGGCCGTCTGATGGCGGGCCTCGCAGGTCTTGATGGATTGGTGGACGGACCTTTATTGAACCCCCCAAAGCCACTTTTGGTATGATATAATGCGTCCGTATGTGTGTCGAATCAGCGCGCGGTGGGTTTACTGCTGCGCACTTCCATGCGAGTTATTGAGGAGGGAGTTGACCACTGAGAGGAACTCGGCGTTCAGCAGAGGTTTCTTGGACATTCCTGTAGCTGTGAAGAACGACGGACACAAACGGACAAGTTACACAAGCTGCTGCAGTCCCACCGAATCAAACGTGGCTCGATGACATCACGGCGTGGAGCAGGTGCGGCACAAAGAAGGTCAGAACAGAGGGTAGGAAAGGCTGGGGAGAGCCAGGCTGGGGGACCCAGCACTGCCCCAACCAAGCTGAAGAAAGAGGAAGGAAAGAGCTTTTAACCCCCAGCAGGTTGGACAAACTGTGCTGTCACATATTAAAGAAGAGACCAAAGGGAGACCAAAGAAGAGAGACCAAAGAAAAGACCAAAGGGAGACCAAGAGAGACCAAAGAAAAGACCAAGGGAGACCAAGAAAAGACCAAAGGGAGACCAAAGGGAGAGCAAAGAAGAGACCAAAGGGAGACCAAAGAAGAGACCAAAGAAGAGACCAAAGGGGAGACCAAAGAAAGACCAAAGGGAGACCAAAGAAGAGACCAAAGAAAAGACTCACCGGTAGACCTTGCACTGGATGGACTGGCGGGGAGAAGGAAGTAGCGTCTTGTTTGGCTTCTGCATGCGAAGGCTGATTCTCTGGAGTGCTTCCTCCGAGGCCAACACCAACAGAGGCTCCGGCAGGCAAAGGAATTTCCAGGCCAACTTTCCAGTTGTTGGAAACACTGGAGGCGGAGTCGTTCACGAGAGGCCTCGGCGCTGTCGTATACAGCATGCTGTCCCACTTCAGGCTGCACTGGGGCAAGATTCTCCAGTCCACCACAGAAACCGGCACCTCTGAACCTCCCGATTCATGTACCTGTTCCTGTAGAGTCTGCAGGAGCCGTTGGCGGCGGTCTTCCACGTTTCGGTTTGTCGATGACAAAAGCGGCCTTTGCGTTCCATTGTGACGACATCAAAGCCTTCTCCGCCCAGATTATATCCTGGCACGAAATGGGCCTTTGCACATTCTGTTGGTGTTCCAATGTAGCCAACCAAGGAGGACGCGGCAGGAGAAGCTTGGACGCAGCTCAGTAGGAAGAGATGGCCACATGATCATCTGGAGGGAGAGAAGGTGAAAATTCCGGACCACAAACAGGAATACTGGGTGAGAAAGGATCCGTGAGGATTTACCCTGAGTGCTGTCAGCAGCTTCTGCTGCGGAGCCCCAGGATCTGACCCTTTATATGTTCTGAATCAGGAATTGAAACCTTGTGGGATTCCTTTGCATTTAATTGTTCTTAGTATTTAACATTTGGTGTTGCATCTTAGTGTGTCTCTAAACACCTAAACACGGCTCACACCCCGTGTATGGTTGTGAAGGGGAGATGGCACAGTTAACATCGGCTGCATAAGTCAAGCTTTAATTCCAACTATACAGCATCATTAATCATGAGAATTATTCGGATAAGTCCACACCAGCACAAACCAGATGTGCTTCTATCTCTGGCTGCAGGAGCTTCTGGCAGAAGAACCACAGGAAGAACCACCAGTGGAAACCAAGAACTGGTGATGCTGTCAAGTTTATGGAGACTGTCCAGATCTGAACGTTGTGCAATAATAACGGGACATAACGACGAGAAGGATTAGAGGTGGAAGCTATTCCTGATGTTTGGAGTCAATGGCTGGAGCAACGTCCTTGAAGGCTTCGCTCCTCGTGACCTTTGGGGATTTCTAATGTTTTAAAGCCTTTGTGAGCGCGATTATGCAGCAAAAGTGAAGCGCCGACTCATCGTTTGGCTGCAGCAGAGGAGACAAGTTGCTCTTGATGTTGCCTCTTTTCCATGGGGGAATTCTGGGATGCACGGTATGCTAATAGTGTCCACGGCCCGTCGTGCACGGAGCTGTTGGGGGGGGAGCATGACTCAGCACATTTATACAGACGAGGGTCATCAGGGGCTCCACCCTCTTTATTATTAGTTTATTACCCTTTTTACTTTAAATGTTAGTGTTCTAGTTATTTTGTTCTGGTTGTTGATTGTATTTAATTACTGTTAATTACTGGTTGCACTTGCACACCATAAGACAGGTTATGTGTGTGATTGAAGACCTCCCTTCGTTTCATGTGTCTACAGTTCCGTTGTTTAATAAGGTGACGCTCTAAACTGGCAGAAGTCTGAGTTCTTCCTAAAACCCTAACTCGCCACAATGATATTGCAATTTATCAGGTTATTTTTGATTGCTTTTTTAATGTGTGTCGCAGTTGTACCTTCAGTGGAAGTTTTACAGCCATAAATGGTTATTGAGGGTTGGATTGATTCAGTACGAGCACTACTGAAGGCCTAGGTATGAAAGCATGGCCCTCCACTGCAGGAAGTGCATTTGTTACACTGTCTAGAAAGGCTGGGCACAGTTTGCTGCTTTTATCTACTTTTATCTGTTTATCGGCACCGTTTTTGTGCTTTATTCCCACAGAATCAACGTGATTGTGGGAGTTTGTGGCCCAACGATTGCAGAAACAGGTTGGCTGCAGTTAAAACAAGGACAGAAACCGTGATGACACCCACCCAAACGTTTTGTCTTTTGCTGATGCTTTATTAGCGATTCGAAGCAGGAAGCTGAGGGAGGCGAGTCATTAAGGAGCTCGCACGCTTTGCAATGCGGTGAAGCCAAGATTAGAGGTGCTGCAGTTTGCTCTTGGGCCGGTTGTCTTGCTCCCCCAGGAGGACCCCGTTCCTGGTGTAAAAGACCTCTTTGAGAGACGGACTCATGGAGGCTGGGATGTATTCTTGGCACCGATTCCCCCGAGGCTCGGAGCACACTCGGCCGTGTAGGAGAAGAAGAACGTGCCGTGATTCAACATGCAGCTGTTGCTCTGCTTTCCGCTGTGCAGCTCAAACGAGCATTCGCCGAGAAGATCGCTGTTCCAGTACTGGTCCTCATCGTACACTCTGAAGCGGAGTTTGTTGGCCATGGACATTGTGATTGGTCCAAACTCAAACGTCTCCCCCCACACGGGGTTGTCGTTGTTGGAAATGATGTTTGTGCGTTTGACCACGTTGCCGTATGTCACCTCCACCGAGCCGTCCGTCTGGGACCACCTGTCTCCGTACAGGTTTTGAGCATACAGGCGGAACACCTTCAGTGTTGCGAGCCCTTTACCGTTGGGACAGCAGTTGGACTTGATGTGGGAGCTGCTGTTGCACACACAGGCACAAGGGTCCCTCTTGTTGGACCGGTGCCCAATCTGACATCTTTCCGAGCATTTAGTGGCGATGGCGTTGTTCTTGATGTACTGCTCCACCTCTGCCTTCAGTCCTTTCACAGCGGGATGAGGAGCAGGCAGCACCATGTGGAGGGGGTGGAGGTCGTACTGGACCACGTCGGTAACGTTTTCAGCGACTTCAACCAGTTGCTGTAGACGGACGGGTTGGACTGCCCTTCGAACAGAACATCGGTGCCGTCGATGCTCCCCCCCGTGACCTCCGTGTGGCGCTCATTAAACATGCTCCTGTAATTTTGGGAGTGGCCTAATTTCTTTTTTTGGGCTTTGCAATGTTCAGTCATGGCTTTGATTCTGACCGAAGCTGCAAAACTGGCCAGGCTTCGACTGACAAGCAATCGCTGACTTCCGTTGTTGACAGGCCGTTGATGGCGGCCTCGCAGGTCTTGATGGAGGTGACGGCCTTTATTGAACCCCCCAAAGCCACTTTGGTGATATAATGCGTCCCGTAGGTGTCGATCAGCGCGCGGGTACTGCTGCGCACTTCCATGCGAGTATTGAGGGAGGGAGTTGACCACTGAGAGGAACTCGGCGTTCAGCAGAGGTTTCTTGGACATCCTGTAGCTGTGAAGAACGACGACACAAACGACAAGTTACACAAACTGCTGCAGTCCCACCGAATCAACCGTGGCTCGATGACATCACGGCGTGGAGCAGGTGCGGCACAAAGAAGGTCAGAACAGAGGGTAGGAAAGGCTGGGGAGAGCCAGGCTGGGGGACCCAGCACTGCCCCAACCAAGCTGAAGAAAGAGGAAAGAGCTTTAACCCCCAGCAGGTGGACAAAACTGTGCTGTCACATATTAAAGAAGAGACCAAAGGGAGACCAAAGAAGAGACCAAAGGGAGACCAAAGAAGAGACCAAAGAAAAGACCAAAGGGAGACCAAGAAAAGACCAAAGGGAGACCAAAGGGAGACCAAAGGGAGAGCAAAGAAGAGACCAAAGGGAGACCAAAGAAGGACCAAAGAAGAGACCAAAGAGACCAAGAAGAGACCAAAGAAGAGACCAAAGGGAGACCAAAGAAAAGACCAAAGGGAGACCAAAGAAGAGACCAAAGAAAAGATCAAAGGGAGACCAAAGAAGAGACCAAAGAAAAGACTCACCGGTAGACCTTGCACTGGATGGACTGGCGGGAGAAGGAGTAGCGGTCTTGTTTGGACTTCTGCATGCCGAAGGCTGATTCTCTGGAGTGGCTTCCTCCGAGGCCAACACCAACAGAGGCTCCGGCAGGCAAAGGAATTTCCAGGCCACTTTCCAGTTGTTGGAAACACTGGAGGCGGAGTCGTTCACGAGAGCCTCGGCGCTGTCGTACAGCATGCTGTCCACCTTCAGGCTGCACTGGGCAAGATTCTCCAGTCCACCACAGAAACCGGCACCTTCTGAACCTCCCGATTCATGTACCTGTTCCTGTAGAGTCTGCAGGAGCCGTTGGCGGCGGTCTTCCACGTTTCGGTGTCGATGACAAAAGCGCCTTTGCGTTCCATTGTGACGACATCAAAGCCTTCTCCGCCCAGATTATATCCTGGCACGAAATGGGCCTTTGCACATTCTGTTGGTGTTCCAATGTAGCCAACCAAGGAGGACGCGGCAGGAGAAGCTTGGACGCAGCTCAGTAGGAAGAGAGGCCACATGATCATCTGGAGGGAGAGAAGGTGAAAATTCCGGACCACAAACAGGAATACTGGGTGAGAAAGGATCCGTGAGGGATTTACCCTGAGTGCTGTCAGCAGCTTCTGCTGCGGAGCCCCAGGATCTGACCCCTTATATGTTCTGAATCAGGAATTGAAACCTTGTGGGATTCCTTTGCATTTAATGTTCTTAGTATTTAACATTTGGTGTTGCATCTTAGTGTGCCTCTAACACCTAAACACGGCTCACACCCCGTGATGGTGTGAAGGGGAGATGGCACAGTAACATCGGCTGCATAAGTCAAGCTTTAATTCCAACTATACAGCATCATTAATCATGAGAATTATGAGGATAAGTCCACACCAGCACAAACCAGATGTGCTTCTATCTCTGGCTGCAGGAGCTTCTGGCAGAAGAACCACAGGAAGAACCACCAGTGGAACCAAGAACTGGTGATGCTGTCAAGTTTAATGGAGACTGTCCAGATCTGAACGTTGTGCAATAATAACGGGACATAACGAGAGAAGGATTAGAGGTGAAAGCTATTCCTGATGTTTGGAGTCAAGGCTGGAGCAACGTCCTTGAAGGCTTCGCTCCTCGTGACCTTTGGGGATTTCTAATGTTTTAAAGCCTTTGTGAGCGCGATTATGCAGCAAAAGTGAAGCGCCGACTCATCGTTTGGCTGCAGCAGAGGAGACAAGTTGCTCTTGATGTTGCCTCTTTTCCATGGGGGAATTCTGGGATGCACGTATGCTAATAGTGTCCACGGCCCGTCGTGCACGGAGCTGTGGGGGGGGAGCATGACTCAGCACATTTATACAGACGAGGGTCATCAGGGGCTCCACCCTCTTTATTATTAGTTTATTACCTTTTTACTTTAAATGTTAGTGTTCTATTTATTTTGTTCTGGTTGTTGATGTATTTAATTACTGTTTAATTACTGGTTGCACTTGCACACCATAAGACAGGTTATGTGTGTGATTGAAGACCTCCCTTCGTTCATGTGTCTACAGTTCCGTGTTTAATAAGGTGACGCTTTAAGTTGGCAGAAGTCTGTCTGAGTTCTTCTGCAACCTAAAACCCTAACTCGCCACAATGATATTGCAATTTTATCAGGTTATTTTTGATGCTTTTTTAATGTGTGTCGCAGTTGTACCTTCAGTGGAAGTTTTACAGCCATAAAATGGTTATTGAGGGTTGGATTGATTCAGACGAGCACTACTGAAGGCCTAGGTATGAAATGCATGGCCCTCCACTGCAGGAAGTGCATTTGTTACACTGTCTAGAAAGGCTGGGCACAGTTTGCTGCTTTTATCTACTTTTATCTGTTTATCGGCACCGTTTTTGTGCTTTATTTCCCACAGAATCAACGTGATTGTGGAGTTTGTGGCCCAACGATTGCAGAAACAGGCTTTGGCTGCGTTAAAACAAGGACAGAAACCAGTGATGACACCCACCCAAACGTGTCTTTGCTGATGCTTTATTAGCGATTCGAAGCAGGAAGCTGAGGGAGGCGAGTCATTAAGGAGCTCGCACGCTTTGCAATGCGGTGAAGCCAGATTAGAGGTGCTGCAGTTTGCTCTTGGGCCGGTTGTCTTGCTCCCCCAGGAGGACCCCCGTTCCTGGTGTAAAAGACCTCTTTGAGAGACGGACTCATGGAGGCTGGGATGTATTCTTGGCACCGATTCCCCCCGAGGCTCGGAGCACACTCGGCCGTGTAGGAGAAGAAGAACGTGCCGTGATTCAACATGCAGCTGTTGCTCTGCTTTCCGCTGTGCAGCTCAAACGAGCATTCGCCGAGAAGATCGCTGTTCCAGTACTGGTCCTCATCGTACACTCTGAAGCGGAGTTTGTTGGCCATGGACATTGTGATTGGTCCAAACTCAAACGTCTCCCCCCACACGGGGTTGTCGTTGTTGGAAATGATGTTTGTGCGTTTGACCACGTTGCCGTATGTCACCTCCACCGAGCCGTCCGTCTGGGACCACCTGTCTCCGTACAGGTTTTGAGCATACAGGCGGAACACCTTCAGTGTTGCGAGCCCTTTACCGTTGGGACAGCAGTTGGACTTGATGTGGGAGCTGCTGTTGCACACACAGGCACAAGGGTCCCTCTTGTTGGACCGGTGCCCAATCTGACATCTTTCCGAGCATTTAGTGGCGATGGCGTTGTTCTTGATGTACTGCTCCACCTCTGCCTTCAGTCCTTTCACGGCGGGATGAGGAGCAGGCAGCACCATGTGGAGGGGGTGGAGGTCGTACTGGACCACGTCGGGTAACGTTTTCAGCGACTTCAACCAGTTGTCGTAGACGGACGGGTTGGACTGCCCTTCGAACAGAACATCGGTGCCGTCGATGCTCCCCCCCGTGACCTCCGTGTGGCGCTCATTAAACATGCTCCTGTAATTTTGGGAGTGGCCTAATTTCTTTTTTTGGGCTTTGCAATGTTCAGTCATGGCTTTGATTCTGACCGAAGCTGCAAAACTGGCCGAGGCTTCGACTGACAAGCAATCGCTGACTTCCGTTGTTGACAGGCCGTTGATGGCGGCCCTCGCAGGTCTTGATGGAGGTGACGGCCTTTATTGAACCCCCAAAGCCACTTTGGTGATATAATGCGTCCCGTAGGTGTCGATCAGCGCGCGGTACTGCTGCGCACTTCCATGCGAGTATTGAGGGAGGGAGTTGACCGCTGAGAGGAACTCGGCGTTCAGCAGAGGTTTCTTGGACATCCTGTAGCTGTGAAGAACGACGACACAAACGACAAGTTACACAAGCTGCTGCAGTCCCACCGAATCAACCGTGGCTCGATGACATCACGGCGTGGAGCAGGTGCGGCACAAAGAAGGTCAGAACAGAGGGTAGGAAAGGCTGGGGAGAGCCAGGCTGGGGGACCCAGCACTGCCCCAACCAAGCTGAAGAAAGAGGAAAGAGCTTTAACCCCCAGCAGGTGGACAAAACTGTGCTGTCACATATCAAAGCAGAGACCAAAGGGAGACCAAAGAAAAGACCAAAGGGAGACCAAAGAAAAGACCAAAGGGAGACCAAAGGGAGAGCAAAGAAGAGACCAAAGAAGAGACCAAAGGGAGACCAAAGAAGAGACCAAAGAAGAGACCAAAGAAGAGACCAAAGAAAAGATCAAAGGGAGACCAAAGAAGAGACCAAAGAAAAGACTCACCGGTAGACCCTTGCACTGGATGGACTGGCGGGAGAAGGAGTAGCGGTCTTGTTTGGACTTCTGCATGCCGAAGGCTGATTCTCTGGAGTGGCTTCCTCCGAGGCCAACACCAACAGAGGCTCCGGCAGGCAAAGGAATTTCCAGGCCACCTTTCCAGTTGTTGGAAACACTGGAGGCGGAGTCATTCACGAGAGCCTCGGCGCTGTCGTACAGCATGCTGTCCACCTTCAGGCTGCACCGGGGGAAGATTCTCCAGTCCACCACAGAAACCGGCACCTTCTG
>NC_042301.1:1030329-1075628 GCF_901000725.2 Takifugu rubripes | reverse complement strand
AACCTCCCGATTCATGTACCTGTTCCTGTAGAGTTGGCAGGAGCCGTTGGCGGCGGTCTTCCACGTTTCGGTGTCGATGACAAAAGCGCCTTTGCGTTCCATTGTGACGACATCAAAGCCTTCTCCGCCCAGATTATATCCTGGCACGAAATGGGCCTTTGCACATTCTGTTGGTGTTCCAATGTAGCCAACCAAGGAGGACGCGGCAGGAGAAGCTTGGACGCAAAAAATTCCGGACCACAAACAGGAATACTGGGTGAGAAAGGATCCGTGAGGGATTTACCCTGAGTGCTGTCAGCAGCTTCTGCTGCGGAGCCCCAGGATCTGACCCCTTATATGTTCTGAATCAGGAATTGAAACCTTGTGGGATTCCTTTGCATTTAATGTTCTTAGTATTTAACATTGGTGTTGCATCTTAGTGTGTCTCTAACACCTAAACACGGCCCACACCCCGTGATGGTGTGATGGGGAGATGGCACAGTAACATCGGCTGCATAAGTCAAGCTTTAATTCCAACTATACAGCATCATTAATAATGAGAATTATTAGGATAAGTCCACACCAGCACAAACCAGATGCGCTTCTATCTCTGGCTGCAGGAGCTTCTGGCAGAAGAACCACAGGAAGAACCACCAGTGGAACCAAGAACTGGTGATGCTGTCAAGTTTAATGGAGACTTTCCAGATCTGAACGTTGTGCAATAATAACGGGACATAACGAGAGAAGGATTAGAGGTGAAAGCTATTCCTGATGTTTGGAGTCAAGGCTGGAGCAACGTCCTTGAAGGCTTCGCTCCTCGTGACCTTTGGGGATTTCTAATGTTTTAAAGCCTTTGTGAGCGTGATTATTCAGCAAAAGTGAAGCGCCGACTCATCGTTTGGCTGCAGCAGAGGAGACAAGTTGCTCTTGATGTTGCCTCTTTTTCCATGGGGGAATTCTGGGATGCACGTATGCTAATAGTGTCCACGGCCCGTCGTGCACGGAGCTGTGGGGGGGAGCATGACTCAGCACATTTATACAGACGAGGGTCATCAGGGGCTCCACCCTCTTTATTATTAGTTTATTACCTTTTTACGGTATCATTTAAAGTGTCAAGGCGATGGACCCACGGCTGTGGGATCTTCTCTCTGTTATCTGGTTTAAATGTGCAGTAAATTCACGTTACGCAGGCGGTGAAATGGCAGCGATAATTCATCAAGCACCAACGCCTTTAATAAGGCTGTAAACCAGCGTTGGTGAGAGGAAGCGTCTCTAAAAACCTGCAGCTCCGCTCACAGAACAGATTCTTTTTACACGTTGTGACGCTTCGTCTGTGGTTCTGACGTCTGTGGTTCTGACGTCTGTGGTTCTGAGGTCACCGTCCCATATCTTCTCTGTCTCTTTGTTTATGTTTCAAGTCTTTCGAGTGTTTTTCATTCAAAATCCTGGCACTTGAACCCATCACCCTTTGGTGTCTCTCTTTAGTATTATTTCTATTTTACTATTATTATAAAGGTGTTATTGTGGGAGGGGCTTGTGTGATATGAATCCTGGATTATGTGCTGAATGTAAGGAGAAACAGCTCAGACTGGGGAGCATCAAAGACTCTTCGAGGGTTCTTGTATCGTGCAGAATCCACCCAGGCTAATGAAACGTGCGTCTCATCTGTGGTGGCTCCCCACTCTGAGGAATCTTTAGATGATTTGAGATTGTGGTTCTTTTAATAATAACTTCAAAAAGAACTTGATATGACATGCGTGCGTGCGTGTGTGCGTGCGTGTGTGTAGAAGCATCCTTCCAACCTGCTGCTGGAACCAAACACGCATGAGAAAGTGCAGACATGATCTTTAGAACGAGTCTTTCTGGGGGCTGAACGGATGCAACGCCACATCCTCTGCAACACGCTGTGCAGAGGTGTTACACGTCGACACTGGCCTGTGGGGGGGGGGGGGGTTGGGGGGGGGGGGGGTTGCTACCAGTGACAGTGGAGAATCACCTGAATCACCACAGCAGGTTAATGTCTGAAAAAAGGGAAGTACGTTTCCTGAGAATGACCTGCTTTGTTTGCATTTTCTTTTATTGTGCGAGTCGAACAGCCCGAAAACAGCTGCAGCAGCTGTGCGGAGGAAGTGGGCGGGGCCGCTTTTTCAGTCAAAATGCACTTCTGCAGGCACCCGAGTCAAGTTTGATGTAAAACAGGATGAAGCACAGGTGAACGGAGCCGAGAGGAGACATGTTTGTGCTGGAGGCTTGAGCAGAAATTCAGAGGAGAAGAAGAAGTCTGAGAGGAGAAGAAGAAGTCAGGGGACGCACTGGACCAAGACTCAACGTTACGCCTGAATCCGTTCTCTCCTGATCCCTGTGACCATGCCTGTGATTGTCCTGGAGGCCCGGGATTTCACCAGTCCCCTGTTCTTAGTGCGGATGTGGAAGTCTTCTCAGGCTGTATCACCATCAGCCTGGTGGCCTCGCTGGAGCGGGAGGGTTCCTCTGAGGAGCACTACCGGGACGCATTCAAGATCCTCTGCATGTTTACCTGGTGCTTCTTCTTCAGCCTCACGCTCCTCATCCACATACTCAGCGTCATTCAGTCCATAGCCTCATCCCGATATCCTGGAAAAACCTGAGCACGACAGTGGCGGTCTGGGGGCCTTGATGAACGTCAGCGCCTCCGTGCTCTTCTGCTGGATTATCATGGATCATCAACGCCTGTCGCTGCACTCTGTGGCGGCGGCCGTGGCCTCCTGCCTCAACGTCATGGCGTACGCCTCAGAGTCGTACGTCCTCTGCTTCCAGGCCGGCGTGCAGCGAGGCTACATGGGCAGCGTGTCTGGACTCCTCAAACTCCTCCAACTGTGGGGCAGCTGTCAGATGATACCCCCTGGTTGTGGAGGTGGTGCGTGACCTTCCGAACGTGGCGCACATCTGGCAAGCGATGGGTCTGCGGCGTGTCAGCGGCATCTGCATCCTCATGTCGCTCACCACACTTGTTGTGCTACGGGCGACTTTGCCGCGCGATGTCCTCTAATACCCGTTCGACAAGTTCCTGTCGGGGTTCAGCTTGGTCGGGGTGCTGCTGTACATGGTCACCACGGTGATCAGCTTCACCAAAATAGCGCACCTGAAGGAACTGGGGTCAAATGAAGAGCACGAGCTCAGAACTGGTCATCATGGAAACGATGGTTTCCAGTATCACGTTGCTGGCTTATACAATAGACCTGGCCTTCTCAATTAAAACTGCTATGTGATCGGAGTCACTGATAAATTCACTTAAAAAGCTTCTCTTGTACAGGACAAAATGATTTTTGGGCCTTAATCCAATGAAAGGATTTCACTTTTTTTAATGTTGTTGCATCATAAATATCTCTACTTTCATGGCCACTAAATATCAGCCTTGGAAAATGGTTTAACTATGATCACACAGTATTTTATAATGAGAAGAAAATATCATTTGACGCTCTACTACGCCCACACAGAGTAAAGAGCCACAAATATAACCATATGCAACAGGTGCTCAGGTAAGCATGTAGTAGTTATATGATCTCTAAATCTTTTTATAGTCATATCGCATAGAATAGGTGGCTTAAAACAATTATTTTTGTTCGTTTATTTTTCATACTAGCAGTTGCCCTCTACCACCACGAGATGGCGATGTAAGCCAGGTAAATCCACGGGACTGCTATTCTATGCGGCCAATATATTAAATATTCTCTCCTATAAGCGAGAGTGAATCTTTATTTAATATTGTGCACCAGAAAAACATCACCAAAGTCGTTATAGCGACGAACGTTTTTAAAATACGCTTCGAAGGCGAAGGTATGTAATTTAAAAAGGAGTTAATGTTTTGAGCAGAGGTCCTCTTCTTAGCAGCTGCTGATATTTGGAAACCGTTTTATTGCGTTTGTACGTGCTGCGTGGCTAAAGCTGACAGTGCAGAGACTTCTGTATTTACATATTTTACTGTTTACCTTCTGATGCCGTCCTGCTTTGCTCTCCAGACCTGAGCAAACGCTTCCGGAAACATCGATCGCCCGCCGTAGAGCAGAGTGCAAACCAAAGCGATCGAGGTGCGCGGGGTCGATTGCTCTGGCCTGCCTGCCCTTTTCTGGGTTTTGAGGAACTGACTCCACGATAAAGGGCTGTCAACAGGCGAGGGACGCCAAACGGAGCCTGAACTTGCGGGAAATTGGTCACAGCAACCTGACAAGAGCTCTCCGCCGTCGCGGAGACGCCTCCGAGGATCGCCCGAGTGTCCCGAGGGAGATGGAGCCACCTCGACACGGTAAAACTGGGTTGCTTTCGACACCAGCAGATCAATGGACTGACTTCCAACTGTCGGGACTCTGGAACTAATTCGTGATTTAATCGGCCCTTTTCTGCATCTGCAGCACCCCCGGCTGGGTTTGGTGTGCGGTTATCTCCTGAAATGTTAACGCTGTCTAAGTAACTTTAGTGAGACAGTTTCGGTCCCACATGACAAGACGGGCTGGTTTCGCTGGTTGTTTGTGCAATTGGTGTTTGCGCTGGTATTAGCCGATATTCCCTTGTAACACATTCTTCTGGGTAATAGTGTCTGCCATATGGTCGACTCCCGGCCCACGGAAATGCGCGCACAGGCCCTTAAACGGGACAACTGCTGTATTTTTGTGGTTATTTTGCGGTGATGCGTTTTTTCTGCCTGCAAATGGTCCCTCAGAACATCCAGCAAGCAGCAGGAAGATGCGCAACTGGAGTCTCCAGTAGGCGAGTGCGGGTCCCGGGTGGATTGAATGGCACGGAGGATCCAAGGTAAGCACTTTAGAGAATCTGAACTCACTATCGACCCGTTTCCAGAGCTACAGATGACCTCGAGCGAGGGCAAAGTCTGAGGAGGGAAAGCTGGAGGGGCAAAAGGGCCCAGCCGTAGGAAACAGCCCTTCCACTCCTGTAATAAGGCTTCTAACAACTCTTGCTCTTAATTAGGCCGCCACGTTCACAGTAAATGTACATCAGGTTTATTTAAAAGGCTGATCAGGGTTGTTCTGGAGGAGAAAGCTGGGGCTACTCCAGCTGTTTTCCATGTTCAAAGGCCCACGCTGTCCTCAAGGGCGTGCTTAAATGTTAAGGTTCCATGAATATGGGCTGGATTTAAGGACCCATCTTTAGTTTGTGTGGTGTTGATACTGTTCAGTTAACGTGAATCTTCAGTCAAATGTTTGTCACAGAAGTCACGTGAATGTTCCGTGGGGGGGGACGAGGGTCATGTTCCTGCACACAGGAAGTGGTTTTGCGTGGCTCCGCACCTGCTCACAGCTCTATCCTCATTCTCCTTCTCATACGTTAACCCTTCCTCCCTGAAACAAATTTTTTCTGCTCTTACTTCAGGCTTATTGGGCTAAATAAACACAGCTCAGCCGTTAGGTGTATTTAAACATCGATACTTTGTGGGCTTGCTTCAGGAGCCGTTGCTTTTTTCAGTGGTTTTTTCCCTCTGAGGAAGAGTCAGGAGCGTCGCACGCCGCTCGTCTCCAGCCCGGAACATCCGCCGACCCGTTTCTGGGTGCTGCCGCCCAATCGTCTCTTCCAGGTCGATAAAAGTCTCTGAGGAGAACGACAGAGACTCAAGGTGCAAGGTTGGGCGCTAAAAATAGCTGCTCTATAAATATCAGAGATTCTCACTTGATATTTGAATTTTGAGAGCACTGTAGATGCAAATGTCCCCATAAAGTGGGTTAAACTCAGCATCCACACCCTCCGATCCATTTAATTTAGCACCTTGCCCTTGAGCAAGGCACCGAACCCACAAACGCTCACGTACGGACTCAGTTTAACGGCCACAGCTCTGAGAGGTTCCTTCTTTATTTTGACACAAACACAGTCACAGTTTGTCCAGGAGTCATTTTTCTCTATCTGAATGAGTTAATAAGCCAAGAATGGATGAATGTGGCAGAAAGTTGCGTCTCTTTCGGGAGGTTGGACGAGATGTAGGCAGCTTATGGAGCTTTTACACTAAAGAACGGCAGCAAGAAGTTTTGTTGGGAATAATTTGAGGTATTTGTGCTTCTCCTTGAGATGTTTCACGAGGATGTGACGTCATCTCCAACAGATTATAGTGAAACGCTATGAACGACCTTTCGAAAGCAGCTACAGGATGCAGCATAAATCTTTCATACACAAGCGGCGTTAATGCCTGAAATCGGAGCGCTACGGATCACTGGAATGGTCCTGTGGACTGGGAACACTGGTGAGTGCAGTGGTGAACATGAGTGGTGGTGAACATGGCTGGTGGTGAACATGACTGGTGAACATGACTGGTCGACATGAGTGGTGGTGAACATGGCTGGTGGTGAACATGACTGGTCGACATGACTGGTGGTGAACATGGCTGGTGGTGAACATGACTGGTGAACATGAGTGGTGGTGAACATGGCTGGTGGTGAACATGACTGGTGAACATGGCTGGTGGTGAACATGACTGGTGAACATGGCTGGTGGTGAACATGACTGGTCGACATGAGTGGTGGTGAAAATGACTGGTGAACATGGCTGGTGGTGAACATGACTGGTGAACATGGCTGGTGGTGAACATGGCTGGTGGTGAACATGACTGGTGAACATGGCTGGTGGTGAACATGACTGGTCGACATGACTGAACATGACTGGTGAACATGACTGGTGAACATGACTGGTGAACATGACTGGTGAACATGACTGGTGAACATGGCTGGTGAACATGGCTGGTGAACATGACTGGTGGTGAACATGGCTGGTGAACATGAGTGGTGGTGAACATGACTAGTGGTGAACATGACTGGTCGACATGGCTGGTGGTGAACATGACTGGTGGTGAACATGGCTGGTGAACATGAGTGGTGGTGAACATGAGTGGTGGTGAACATGGCTGGTGGTGAACATGGCTGGTGGTGAACATGAGTGGTGGTGAACATGAGTGGTGGTGAACATGAGTGGTGGTGAACATGAGTGGTGGTGAACATGAGTGGTGCACATGACTGGTGGTGAACATGGTGGCATCCTCCTGGCTCCTCTGTTCACCAGTGATAACCAGCAGGTGTGATATCAGGAGCCGGTTGCTGCACACTTGTCCCTTATCACTGTTTTAATGCTGGACTCTGATGTTGATATTAACTCACTTAAAGAGCATTTTCAGTCATAATCCGACACGTGAAACATCCCATAAGGCCCAGGACTGTATAAAGCATCTGCTGCTTTCATAAGCAGGACATCCCATAATGCCATAAGGTCTTAAAAGTGCCCCGATCCATGTTCTACTAAACCAGATTACATGCTCGGTGTCATGCAGGCAATAAAAATAGTGTTTTGGTTTTAAAAGTCTCCATGTGACGACCTGCTGGCTCCTAACGAACTGCAAGATCTTATTTTAGTTCTAATCTGATTAAATCTGATTAGAACTGACCTGATCACATTTAAAATGGAAAGCAGATATATATTTTGTCACAATGTGCTTTTGCTGTTTAATATTAATTAGGGAGTGCTCGTTAAGGATATGATCGGTGCTCGCCGTTGCAGGTGCATGTGTATCATTGCACGTCAGTTTCACCGTTGGGATGAATCTGATTAGGGTTTAAAATCGTTTGACCGTGACTCATATATCATATCATGACTCGTATTCGACCTTTAACGATGTTGATTCTGTTCGTCAGGTCAATTCTGAATGGACTCAAACATAAACATGTTGTTTAGACTCATTTAGATCACGCCTCCACTCCACCCGCCTCACCGGCCCGTCGACATTCTTCAGAACCGTTTTTTTTATTTGGCTGGTTAAAGAAAAACCGAAAGCACACTTTCCATTGCCCCCCCCCAACACACACACCACACACACACACACACCACACAGGCTCCCTGGAAACCTGAAAAACCAAATTCTTCAGAATAGTGTAGAAGTGTAATTAGAGGGGCACTTAGCGAGTCTCCAATAACTGTTAGCTGGTTAGCGCTGCTCACTGAGAGCTTTTAGCCCCACAGATGAGCAGCAGCAGCTTTTCCTCTTCCTTCTTTTGGTCCCTCTTCTGTAATGGGTGGGAATATTGGAGACGCAGATGGGAACGTTTGAGGCAGGTCTGCAGGTCATGGAAGGCTGATTCCTGCTTTGAGGGGTAGCGCTGAGGCGTTAGCGCTTGAGGGGGGGTTGTTTGCTGACCTCAACAGAGTAACGTCTGGAAAAGTGGTGGAAAAAGCCTCACGATTCGGTGAAGTTCCAGTAGATCTGATCCCACTTGTCCTGAACAACCACCCAAATAAAAGCAACGATAACGTAGCAAACATCTGGTTGCACAGTCCACTTGGAGTGAGACAATTCCGGAACGTTGCCTCCCTCCACTCGTCCTACAGCCATAAAGGAAGAATACGTTCTCGATTTTAAAACGGTGCCAGATCACCTGTGTAAACCAAGGTTTTTACTGGTAAAGTAGGCAGGGCATGACTAACTAACCCTTGAATAACTAACCAGTTTAGGGCCAAGGGTAACCTTGACCCGCCTGTGTGTGGCTGTAGGTCAGGAGAAGTGTCTCCTGTTCTGTTGCACCCACCTGCTCCCAGGAAGCTTCGTGTCCCCTCTGTCAGCGTCTGGAGGAGCAAATCTGTAGATTCTGAATTGGTGTAAAGCTTTTAACATAACAGATGAGCATAAACTGTGAGAGCTAATGAGCTCGTTTGGTTCCTGCAGCCCTCATTAGCAGCCTCCAAGGCAACGTCTCTTTCAGCTATTGCTATTGGCCCCAGGGAAGCCCCCAGGGACCTGACGCTCAGGGGCCGTATAGTCACCACGAACATGTGCTGAAGGTGTGACGCCAGCATGCAGGTGTGTTCCCAGCCTTTCCTTTTGGTGCCTCTCCGGGGGTGGATTCCCCTCCCCACTTTGGTAGCAGCAGATTTCCTGCCCCGTCCATGCGCGTAGCCTGGCCATGTTGTTTAGGTCAGACGAGCATCCACGTCTCCCCCACAATGGCCCGATTGTGTGGCAGCGCGCAGCAGAGGTGGCTGGCAGCCAGCCGGCCGGCTAAGGAGCTCACTCGTGACCCAGGTCACAATGAGTGGCCGCGTTGAGGCTTTTGTGAGGGAGCTAGCGTGTTGTTCTGGGGAGCAGCACGAGGGCCAAATGTCAGCAGCACATTTCCATAATTCCATTTTCTCTTCAGGAGGTCACTCGGACGCATTTCCAGGCAGCTGTTTCATGCTCATGTGCAACGGGAGGATCTTTTGTACAGGCCTCAGTAAGTGTGAGCAGTAAGTGTGCGGGACCGTGAGGATCCAGACGTTAAATATGGCAGCATTTTCGGTGTGTTGTGGCCCAGCCAAGCGCTCCTTCCCCCTCAGGATCACACTCGTGGGAGGTTAAAGCCCTCGATGGCGCCCAGTAATGACACCTTTCTCCTTCACATCCTGACAGCGATGGACCAGTCAAGCGTTTGCAAATGGCTCCGTTCATTTTGTGTCTGTTTATTGTTGTTGTTGTTGTTGTTGTCCTGGAACGGTGCTGGAAATGATCCTGGATCAGCTCTGCTGTATCTCTACGCTCTAAAACAGCGGCGATGATGCGGAGTAAAGATTTAGCATCATCTGTTCGTTTTTACCAGCCATTTAATTGCCAATTTGTCAATAATGGACGAGTGAATGTGACACTGTTAAACACTCCAAGCACATGAACGGTGCTCGTGCAGACAACAGAAGGGACTCTTTAGTGTCACGTTCCTGCTCCTTTATTTCTGGATACAGACCATAATGATCGGAGCCTTATTCAGCTGCCTTTGATTAAGCGTCATCTTTTCCTCCGTGCAGAACGCGGCCCAGTGGGAGTAGTGCCATGACGAGCAAGCGTCTCAGCCATGAAGAGTGTGTTCAGCCCACCAAGAGACCAGCACCTGCTGGGTCTCCAAAGCTCCACGTCCAGAGGTCACCATCAAGAGACACCGTCACCATTCGCTTCTCAGCTCTGGGGAGGGAGGAGGAGGAGGAGGAGGAGGAAGGGCTATTTTTGACGACCGTCTCCCCAACCTCAGCCGCTCAGGACGAGTCCCACATCGTGACCGGCGTAGAAGCGTGTGAGGAGATGTTCGAGGAGGAGACGTTTCCCTCTGAGCCCGAGGACGCTCTCCGTCCCGAGGCCCCTCCCGCACAACTTCTGCCGTCGCACATTGTCGAGCAGAAAGGTTCCTCCTGCCCTCCGATAAAGTCTCTGAGCTTCCCCTCCAGCGACAGCCCCTTTCCCACCGTGGTGAAGTCTCTGTCCTCGGAGGCGGAGCCCCGGGATGGGCTCCCTCCCACCGCAGCTCCGACGCTCAGACATCGGCAGCTGATGAAGACTCTTGTCAAATCGTTGTCCTCCGACACGTCCCAGGACTCCTCGTCCACATCCTACCGTCTTCCAGAACCGCGTCTGAACCTGCAGCTGTTCAAACAGTTCACCCAGTCCCGGACGGCGGCGGCGGCGGCGGCTGGGGACTCCAAGACGGCGCCGTGCTCTCCGTTAACCTCGCCAGACAGAGGCGGTTTCTTCAAAGTGTCCGAAGTCGAAGCCAAATTCGAAGACACCAAGCGTCGTCTCTCCGAGGTCATTTCCGAGCCGCTCCAGCTGCTCAGCAAGATCATGGACGAAAAGAGCGGCAGCTTGGTGGGCGGCGGCATTTACCGGCCCAAGCCGCTCTCGGTCAGCGCCAGCGAGCTCTCCGGAGGGACCAACGGCCACGTGGAGAGCAACAACAACTACTGCATCAAGGAGGAAGACGGAGCCGAGTGGGAGGAGGAGAGCCGGAGCAGCCAGGTCTCCACCGAATCGCCCGTCTCGCTCTCAGCGGACGCCAAGAGTCCCAACAAGTCCTCCTCCCGCTCCGTGTCCCTGGAGAAATGCTCCATGTCTGCTCTGGCCAAACAGGAGGATGAGGAGTTCTGCATCCTGTACAGCGACGACTTTGACAACAGTGTCGAGACGGAGGCGAGCGGCAGTCAGACCGATGACGGAGCCCCTGGGAGACAGGCTGACGTGCCCCCGAGTGCCAGGAGCCAGACAGGAAGTGACGCTGAGGCTGAAGGTGTGGAGCCCAACGTTCCACTTTATACTCTGACCGTCGTCACGCTCCTGGTCTACGGGTACTTTGTGTTGCCCCTGCCCAGTTATGTGGGAGGACTGCTGCTTGGGATTGGACTAGGATTCCTGTTGGCCATCGGAGTCGTGTGGCTCACGGGGCTGAAATCCTCCAACGCTGGGTTTGGACATTCCAGGGACCCTTGGAAGTTATGGAATCTGACCAAACTGGACATTAAGGAACCAGAAATGTATAAGGTCGGTAAATATTGAATTCGTTGAGTTGAGTTGAGCGCACCGCACTCGGCTTTAGCTCCGAAACGGAAAGAATCCCCTTTAAAGAAATGCGCCTTCTTCTTTCAGGGCTGGATGAACGAAATCTCAAGCTACGACCCGGAGATGTACCACGCCACCATGACGCACTCCGTCTTTGTCCGGCTGGAAGGCTCCGTCATCCGTCTCTCCAAGCCCAACCACAACGTCGCTCGCCGAGCCACGCACAACGAACCCAAGCCCGACGTCACCTACATCAGCCAGAAGATCTACGACCTCAGCAACAGCAGAGTATGTTCTTGCTTTCACCCAAATCTAAAACTCGGGGGCACGCCAGCCTTCCCTCTTCCCCCCGACCCTCCCCAACGTGTGTCCTCTGCCCCTTCTAGGTGTACTTACTGCCCCAGAACCTGGCCAGGAAGCGTTTGTGGAACAAGAAATATCCGATCTGCATCGATCTGGGCAAACAGGATGACTTCATGTCCAAGGCAGAGGGGGAGCGGCCAGAGGGGGGCGAGGGCACCAGAGGGGAGGAGCGGAGCTCCGGCTCTCCCAGCAGGGAGCTCACCCTCTATCTGTTTGGGAGGACGGGGAGAGAGAAGGAGGAGTGGTTCCAGCACTTTCTGGCAGCCTCCAGGTTCAAAGCAGACTTAAAGAAGGCCTTGTGTGTTTCCGGGGCTAAAAG
Source organism: Takifugu rubripes (assembly GCF_901000725.2). NCBI lineage: Eukaryota > Metazoa > Chordata > Actinopteri > Tetraodontiformes > Tetraodontidae > Takifugu > Takifugu rubripes. Next base: position 1,063,650 of record NC_042301.1, on the reverse strand, counting down.
TGGTGAGTTTATTTCTGGATGTGCAGCCTCTGTCACTGTCCAGATGTTAATCCCCCTCTGCTGCTGCCACCTCTGCTCAGAGGCCCAGAGATCTCACAGTCGCAGCAGCAGCCGCAGCAGCCTGGAGGAGACGCTGACGTCCCAGCCCAGGTCGAAAGACGCCTCCTCCTCCTCCCCCCCGGCAACAGGAGCCACGGGAGCCAGAGCCAAGCCCCTCCTGGACTACGGCTTCTACATGGCCACTGTTCTGCCCAAGCAAGCCGCCGTGGCCTCGGCAGCCGCCAGTCCGCTCAGCCAGAGTCCTCAGAGCAGCCCCGGGGCCGACAAAAAGGTGGCGACTTCCTGCTTCATTTCCTGTCTCCGCGGACCTAATTTACCTCCTTAAGGAGATTCCTCTACAGTTGCTTTTGTTTCTCCGTTTTTGCACTATTCTTTTTTCCCCACAGCTTTTGATCTTCTTCTTTTGTACTTGTTTCTGTTCTTGTGCTGCTTTGCTGGCACAAAGATGAATAAAGGCACAGACGAGAGCCGGAGCCTCCAAACTGAGGGTATTGATCATCACTGTAGCTGTGTTGGAATAGTTCAGCTGGAGTTCACAGCTGCCTATTTATAGATAAAGATTTGTCTGGGCCTGAGCACATAAAAGTATCTGGAAAGTGTTGGTCTGTGTTTCTCACAGGCTGATTTTGGTGTACAGATTTATTAAGTTCTTTATAAACCACTATTCACAAAGGTTTGCAGGGACATGATGAACACAGCTAAAAGAGTGAGCAGGTTTCCTTTGACCACGCTTCTGTTCCCTCTCTGGAGGAGCTGAGACCTTGTGTTTCCAGTTCCAGAGCTCCACCCCGGCTGAGGTGCAGCCCAGCGGGGACGAGGAGCAGGAGGACCACGCTGTTGCCTGGGTGAACGCAGCGGTGGGACGCATCTTCTGGGACTTCCTGACGGAGCCCCACTGGGCTGAACTGGTCTCCAAAAAGATTCAGATGAAACTCAGCAAGATCCGAGTGAGTGAAGGACTCGTCCGCTCTCTAACCGCTGCGATTAATAGGGACACAAACAGCAGCTGCTCAGTGATAGTTTAGGAGCGTCTCCATGGCAACCTCACCTGCTTTCGTCTCTTGCAGCTGCCCTATTTCATGAACGAGCTGACTCTGACTGAACTGGACATGGGCTCGGCAACCCCCCGGATCCTCAAGGCCTCCAAACCCTCCATTGACTACAGAGGCAAGAGGCAGACACTACCAACGCGCAGACGTGCACGCGCAGACGTGCACGCGCAGACGTGCACACACTCGGGGGGTTCTGGCCTGTCTGTTGTATTCTGTAAGGGTGCGTGTGGAGACGTGACCTCGGAGCGAGCGAGAGCTTTGGACACGACGGCCCGTATCCACCAGCTGCAGCTCAGGAACGGCCGCTTCCCTCAGGTTTCAATCAATACGCGACTCTGAAGCGAGGGAAGCTCGTCCTCTTTATGAGCTCGTAATGTGATCCTCTCTCACCAGACGGAGCAGACAGGACTGGAGCCAGCCACTCTGATTTAATGGGACTTAATATTAGCATTATTAGCAGCAGGGCTAGCATCACAAAGTTCACCCTTTTCCAGGTTCTTGGATTGTTTTCCAATGATGGTTGTGTGTCCCTCAGGCCTGTGGTTCAGCCTGGACGTGTCCTACAGCGGCTCTTTCCTCATGACCCTGGAAACTAAGATGAATCTCATCCGCTTGGGCAAAGACGAGACCAGCCGCTCTGGGGAGTGTGGCAAAGACGGGTGAGGCTGCCAAAGTTCTCACGCACACACCAGAGCTGCTCCTTCCTGAGGAGCGGAGCAGAAGCTGCAGCTGCAGCTCGGGTTATGTCCACAAACGATTCTCAGCCGTTTCTGATTCTGAAGCATTTCTGCACGTCTGCGCCTGCTTTGCAAGCGTTTCCTGTCAGAGAAAGAGGTGGAGAAGGAGGGTGTTGTTTGCCTTCTGCATCATTTGATTGCTGCCTTGTTATCTGTCCTCCACCTTCTCCTGGGTCTCCACTCAGCAGCTGTCTTTTATACCCCATCTCCTCCTTTCTTTCTCTGCTCTTCCCTCTGGATTCTGCCTGACTCTGGCTGCTATTTTGATACATTTCTACTCTTGGTGAGTTCTACTTGAGGACATTTTTTGCATGGCTTATGTCTTTGCCTGACCTTCACTGACCCGGTGCAACCACTGTGCACGTGTGTCATCATGTCTTACTGATGGGATTTTCACTTCCTCATTCATTCATGTTGTTTTAAGACTGCGGAGATTCCATCCATGTGTTTTAAGCATTTCTGTACTTTCAGACCCAGGCCGCGCACGTACTGCCTGGCTGACAGTGACGAGGAGTCGTCCAGTGCAGGATCTTCAGATGAGGAGGACTTCTCTGAGATCTCGAATGAGTCTGCTGGACCAGACGGGTGAGCAGGAGTCTCCATCCGTGCTGAGAATATTCTGTTGGATTAGCATGGTTCCGTTTATTGTGTTAGCAGTAGCAGTCCAGTAACGCTAAATTTGTCCTTCTGTCCCATAAAGTTGGGCCGGGGGTCACAAACCCAGCAAGATCATGCGCTTCGTGGACAAGATCACCAAATCGAAATATTTTCAGAAAGCCACAGAAACAGAGTTCATCAAGAAGAAGATGGAGGAAGTGTCCAACACGCCGCTGCTCCTCACCGTGGAGGTTCAGCAACTCCAGGGAACGTTGGCTGTCAACATCCCTCCTCCTCCCACCGACAGGATATGGTATGTAAAGTCTGCCAGACTGGTTTGGATCCAAACCGGTAGCACCACTACTGCTGGTGGGCTGCCACTTCCGTTACATTTGACTGAAAGGACAAATGCCAACGGGGAAGTTTTGATTAAAAACACAGCCTGTCAGTCGGTGGCATGAAGGAAATTCCGGTTAAACCTTGTAGAAGGTCGTCGTCCTTGTGTTCATACAGATGGTCAATAAAGCAAACATTCTGCAGCGGATGATGATAAAGTACACATTTGGTGTAAATAATTCACGCACCTGTTCTATATTCTATATAGAAGACTCTGCTGCCACCTGCTGGTGGCAACTACAATGTCTTTCAGACGAAATTAAAATTATTTTCTGGTAGAATAGACCTTCATAAATTAATTTAAAAAGTCAGTAGAATCACACACTTAATTACTTTGTTAAATCTTAGTTTTGACTGAACCTTTATGCTGCAGCCTTTTGTTTTCTTAAGTCTTGAGTGAGTTCAAAGGTCAAAGTGAATCCTCCCTGAGCTGAATAAGGATGCACCAGTGAACCCAGTTACCTGCTCTCATTCCTGAATGGTTTGGTTATTTCTGTGGCAGGTACGGCTTCAGGACGCCTCCTCACCTGGAACTGAAGGCCCCGACCGAAGCTGGGGGAGAGGGAGGTCACTCTGGCTCATGTCACCGACTGGATAGAGAGGAAACTGGAGCAGGAATTCCAGGTATGAAGCAGGAGACAAGCGTTCAAGGTCCGGAATTTCGCTCCGGTTTGTGGTTCACCCAGCCATAAACCTCACCTCCTTCTCTCTGTCATAGAAAATCTTTGTGATGCCAAACATGGATGACGTGTGGCTGTCCGTCATGCACTCGGCCATGGATCAGCGCTCGAGCGGCGGGCCGTTGGCGAGCTCCGGGCTGGAGCCGCGGCCCTCCGAGCCGAAGGCGGACGGCGGCGCTCAGCCGTGAAGATCGTTTACAGTGTTTCCTGAAGTGTCAAAGTGGAACCTGGAGCCAAAGTCAGTCGCGCAGATGCTACAGAAACCAACACGTTCCTGGAAGGGTTGGATCCTCCCTGCAGAGGGAGCAGCAGTATTCCCAGGAAACGCTAAAATCCAGCCGCGCTCGCGTTGGTGTTTTCTGACCGGAAGAAAAGTCGGATTTCTACTGAAGGATTTATACAACAGCAAGTGCCTCTCATGGAAGGAGAAGTGTGGGTGGAGGAAGTGACCCAGGCAGATGTGTTAAAACCCGTCTTATATCGCGCTACAGAGGCCGCCGCCACCGCCCCGACCAAGACAGGAAGTGCAGTTCCAGATTCCAGGACAAACCAACACTGACACCTGTTGGTGAACCCATGAACAGGTTGGCGTTTTATAGCACATCGCTGATGTAGCGGCGGCGTGGTGCCTTTATGTTCCCATATTTGGTCCTTGATAGTGTTAAAGACGACTCGGGCTGCCAAACCGGTCCCATCTGGTCTGGGTGTGAATGTTCAACAGTATTTCTTTGTGCCGCCCTCCACACGTCCCTTCATTCGCCAACACTTCCAACGACGGCGTCTCCTGGCTGTATGGGAACGCCGCGTACGTGTAGGAAACGCCTCTTTCTCCAAATAAGTTCTATAAAGTAACACAAAGTGCAATGATGGAGGTGTTGTGCAGCTTTTGATGACCTTGCATAGATGAAGCCCTCTCACATGTTTAATGAATGTATTTATGGATCATATATGGTTAATAGTGCTATAATAAGAGCAGCGCTCTCACCCGGTCACGCTCTGATTGTGGTACCTAAATGATTGCACAATTCTCTGGATTTTTCCTGCTTGGACACGCGTTCCGGTCCGGCTTCTTTTGTATTCTCGGGTTTCTGAAGGACCAGCCTGCGTGAACCTGATGTTGATGGTTGACCAGGTGAAATGACCAAAATGAACTGACTGTGTGGAGCAAATGGAAAGGTTTGAAGCTGCTGGCACATCTGGAACCAGCTGGGATGTCAGCTCACGGGTCCGTTAATGGTCCTGTGAGGGAGCCAGATGTGCTCCAGCATCTGGACCCCCCCTGTTTACGCCTGCAGCTGCTCTGCCAGCCCAGCTCCTGAACCCTTTATTCAGTTTTACATCAAGTGGGTTGTGGTTTGTATTTTTTGGTTAAGATTATGAAGATATTCCATAAGTTGTATATGTTTAAAGCTTTGATGTCAATTGTTTTGAAGCCAATTCAGAGATTCAATCTGCCTTAATTAAAAGCATTAGAAGTCTGTCAGATATGTGTTATCTGTCTTTCTTACATCATTCTTTAAAGTTTGCAGCAGTTTTACTGATACCTTAATTCTAATTAATGTACCTTGGCTAACCTCGACAGTCTATATGTTGTAGACTGTATGTTATATTTTATATTTCAGTCTAGAATACGTGATAGAGGATAAATACCAGCTGGATTTGCTGTTTCCTCTGTTGGTGACATCAACCAGCTCCACCATGAGGTCACGCAGGAAACATTCTCAACCTTTAATACGTTAACGCTCTCATTAATCATTCACATAATCTACTTACAAAGTCCTTTTGTGTGTGTGTGTGTGTGTGTTGGGAGACTTCCAGAATCTCTGATTCCACCTTAAATCTCGTCTGCTCACCCAGAGCTGAGTGGTTGTTGTTTTGCTCTGTAATTAAGTTTTTATTGCCGATGCGCAGCGTTCAACAGCGCCTTTGCTGCACGTGTGTGTGTGTGTGTGTGTGTGTGTGTGTGTGTGTGTTTACACCCCGAGACTGATGCAGAAGAGCCTTTTTAGATTTACCAACCACCGGAGGAGGCTCCGCCTCCAGGTGATGACGTCACACCCTCCAACCATCCTCGTTCGTTAGGTCATGATGCATCAAATTTGTTGCCGTTCCAGTAGAACCGCTCTTGTGGGCTGAGGGCAGGGTGAGCTGTGTTCCATACATAAGCCACTTCCTTCTGCTATATAAAGGTTTGTGTTCTTCTCTAAACCGACCTTTTCGTGATAATGTTTCTCTCCAATTGCGTCGGCCCTTGGAAACCTGTTGGGAAACCCCACAGGTGTTGTGTTGTAAACAGTCTGACCTCATGTGCTGGAGATAAGCAGCTGTTGGGTCGGGTTACGCAACGCTGGAACGCTCCCTCAGCCAGCAGCACCGGCGGAGACTTGGGGCCCGATCCCGGGTCTGTGTCCGTGTTCTGAGCCGCCGGTCTGGCCCGGTCTGGCCCGGGTCCAACGTGCTCCGACCGCCGCCTCATCTGTGCGTCCGTGTGTTGGGGTCGCTTGATTGTTTGACCTCTGAGCAGATTTCAAACACACAACGTTTTAAAATGAGCTGCTGACATCATTAGCAGTAAGTTAACAACTCCCGTCTGTTTGGGTAGAACATGAGCCCACATGCGTCCCGGCAGCCCTCGCCGGGCTTATTTCCTCGTCTCCGGGGGGACTTTGCACCTCAGTGTTTACTCCTGTCAGCGGAGTGTCGTGTGTTTGCTGTTCTCTGATTAGGAATTATTAAAGAGGCGGAACTCATGCGACACCTCTACCTGCTCCCCTCCAGACCCTGCTGCCCCCCATGAACCCCTGAGCACCAACAGCGTGTGTGTGTGTCTGTGTGTGTGTGTGTGTGTGTGTGTGTGTGTGTGTGTGCGTGTGCGTGTGTGTGTGTCCCCGCTGCTTCACACAGGTCTTGTCTTACAGGTTTTGTTGTACGCCCACAGATAAACACAGACTGCGGCGCGCTGCCCCGGGGCGTGGCCACAGCCCGCCCCATAACTGGCATTTTTGTCTCTTCCCGTCAGTCCTACTCTTCGGTCACGCTCCAGTAACCAGCTGCTGAGGGTGTGCGGTCCACAGCAGGGGGGCAGACACCAGGAAGCTCACGCCATGGCGGCCGAGTGCGTCCCTGGAGGTCCGGACCTGAAAGAGATGGGTGAGGAGGAACTCTGGGAGCTAATCAATGACAACCGCCACCGGATCTCCCTGGGGGTGCGCCCCTGCATCCTGATCCCGTACCTGCGCCAGGCCAGGGTCCTCACAGAGATGGACGAAGACGAGATCCTCTCCTGTCACAACCTCACCAACCGGAGCATGAGAACCAGTAAGACTCCTCTCTCTTTCTTGGTTTAGGATTCGGAAAATCCCTTGGGTTTCCTTTGATGTTTTAAGGGATGAATAGGAATATTAAACCGAATGTTAATCTACGACCCGCTGAACCTCGGAGCACGAGCGGTTCTGCTCCCGCCCCAGAGCTGGAGCTTTGCCAACTTTGTTAAATGTGGCCCAGGTCTTCCAAATGCAGGCTCGTACCCGGACCTGGTCCTGGGTCTTCCTCTGTCCTAACCAGCACTACTAACCCTAACCCAGATGTGGTCCTCTCCTCCCTGCAGGCTACATGCTGGACCTGCTGAGGACCCAGGGCAGGAACGGTGCTGTGGCCTTGCTGGAGAGCCTGATGATCCATTACCCGACGCTGTACACTCAGGCCACGGGACACAAACCCAGCACCGAACCGTCCCGATTCAGTGGTGCGTCTCCTCCAGGCGTAAGTTTCCATTCCTGCCTCCGTGTGCACGTGTGAGCGCGACCCTCTGCCCGCAGGGCTGATCAAGTACTCGGAGCTGACCGAGTACCTGGTCAGAGCGGTGACGGGGATGCAGAAGGAGCTGCAGGAGGCGCGCTGCGAGGCCAGCAGGGCGGGCGCGCGCGCCGCCTCGCTGGAGGCGGAGCTCCGGCAGGTCGTGGGGCAGGAGGAGAAGTGCCGCCGCCTTCAGTCGGAGAACGAGCGCGTGCGGAGACACCTGACCTCCGCGCACAAGGAGGTCACCAGGCTGAAGGACGAGAAGTGCGACCTTTACATGCGCTACACGGCAGCCGTGGAGGAGAAGTCCGCCCTCAACATGCGCCTGCACGACCTCAACCTCCAGGTCAGTGATGCCACACACACACACACACACACACACACACACACACACACGGGCGTCCATTTTGGGGGTAGAAAGCCTCACGTCTGCTGCCCTCAGGTGTACCAGCTGCAGACTGACCTGCAGAAGGCTCAGATCCAGAACGAGTTCCAGCAGCGGCACTCGCTCCGGTGTGGCCCCCCTGCTGAGGCCCAGCTGGAGGAGGAAGTGAGGAGCCTGCGCTGCCAGCTGGTCAAAGTGGAGAAGCTGGATCCGGTGAGGACGGGGAGGAGGCGTCCTGGTCGGTGGACCGTCGTCCCGTCCTCTCGAGACTCATCTGCTGCTGTGTTCCTGCCAGGCTCGTCAGGACATCCTGGCCCAGGACCTGGCGGAGGCCGTAGACAGCCAGGTGGAGCTCGCAGAGCAGCTCAGGTGTTCCAGGGAGGACAACGAGAAGCTGCTGGCAGAGAAACACGCGGTACGGTTTGATCTCATGGTAGCGTTGGAGCTAATCTGGCGGTATGATCTTCACACCTTCTCCGTGCATCCAGCTGTTGGAGGAGAAGGAGAACCTGACTCTGGAGGTGCAGCAGCTGACTCAGGACTGCAACCTGCAGCAGCAGAAGAACACGGTGATCCAGGCCCAGATGAGGGAGCTGCTGGCAGAGCGAGACCAGGTAACGTTCGGGTAACTGCTCGATGAAGGTGGCAGCTTTAAACCGCAGGAACCAGGGACAATACAGGACTATAAAGTCTCATCGGTAACATGTGGAAGTAAAGACGGTCAGATGATGCCTGCACCTTTCAGGCCTACCTGTCCAGAGACGAAGCCCAGGCCATGATCGCCCGGGTCCTGGCGGAGAAAGACGGCCTGAGGTCTCAGCTGATGGAGCTCCAAGAGCGGCTCTTCTCGGCTCGGACTCGAGGAGGCTCCGAGGAGCAGCGGCGGAGCTTCGAGGTAACGTCGGACGGGAGCCGCCGGGCCGCCTCCTCTGTCACGTGCTCATGCTGCTCTGCGTCTCCCCCACAGGACGCAGACCTGGACTGGCAGCGCCTGAGCAGCAGCTCCGAGGAGGCGCAGGGGCCCGGCCGGCGCCGCCTCTGTCGCATGGACGCACTCAACCCCCTGACAGCCAGTCTCTGCATGTCAGAGGTGCCTGTCTGTCTGTCTGTCTGTCTGTCTGCCTGCCTGTCTGCCTGTCTGCCTGTCTGTCTGTCTGTCTGTCTGTCTGTCTGTCTGCCTGTCTGTCTGATTCCCTCTAACTGAATCCCTTACTGACTGTTCACAGTGTGAAGATGTAGCGATGAGTAGCATCCGATCCAGGAAGGTGGAGCCCCCGGGCCCGGAGTCTCTCCGCAGGCGGGAGGAAGCTGGGTGTGCAGACAGCAGGTGTGTTACAGGACGCACAGACGCGTCTCACAGTGACAGTGAGACACCTGAGTCACATAATGAAGCTTCTCTTGCTTCTCTCGCAGTGTTGAAGCAGAGGAGAGCGACTGTCTGATGGACGACTTTGTGTTCCTGCACAACGGTGTGTGTGTGTGTGTGTGTGTGTGTGTGTGTGTGTGTGTGTGTGTGTGTGTGTAGTAGCAGCTGCTGGGACCCTAAGTTAACAGTGAAAGACACAAAATCATGAGTCAAAGTGAGTTAAAATAAATGACCAAAACTCAGCAAACGAGGCAGGAAAAAAAAAGAGAAACGCGACGGGCTGGAAACTCCGGGTGGAGGAGGCGGCTGCAAAGGCAGGAAAATACGGGGAAGCGCAGAGACGCTCAGGTTCAGATACACAGGTGAGCCTCGAGAGGGCAAGAACAAAAACCCGGCACCGGATTCACAGAGCGGATCAGGAGTTTAGATCCTTTTTTTTCAGTCCAGAGAAGGAAAATCATTGATGATTAAACATGAATTTCTTTTGTTTAGTGGAAACAGACGACAAGCAGAGGCCCAAACTGTCCTGCTCCAGAAGCCCCAGGACTGAGTGGTGAGACAGTCACACACACGTGTTAAATCACACACAGGATGGACACACACGTGATTAATCACACACAGGATGGACACACACGTGATTAATCACACACAGGATGGACACACACATGTTTAATCACACACAGGATGGACACACACATGTTTAATCACACACAGGATGGACACACACATGTTTAATCGCACACAGTATGGACACACACATGTTTAATCACACACAGGATGGACACACACATGATTAATCACACACAGGATGGACACACACATGATTAATCAGACACAGGATGGACACACACATGATTAATCAGACACAGGATGGACACACACATGATTAATCAGACACAGGATGGACACACACATGATTAATCACACACAGGATGGACACACACATGATTAATCAGACACAGGATGGACACACACATGATTAATCACACACAGGATGGACACACACATGATTAATCAGACACAGGATGGACACACACATGATTAATCACACACAGGATGGACACACACATGATTAATCAGACACAGGATGGACACACACATGATTAATCACACACAGGATGGACACACACGTGTTAAATCACACCTGAACACACCTGCACAGCCAGATGGGACTCATGACGTCAGCAGATGTCAGGAAGCGTTGCCGTGGAGTTTCCACGTGCGCTGATTTCCACGTGCGCTGATTTCCACGTGCGCTGATTTCCACGTGCACTAACGAGCGCCCGCTCTCCCCCAGCCTCTCCAGACCCGCGGCCCCTCCCTTCCTCATGCGCTCTCGTGCTAAAGCGATCCGCGTCAACGGCCGAGTGCTCACCATCTCCTTCCAGGGAGAGAAGCTGCTGGGGCAGCTGACGCTGGTCGGGGGCAACAAGACGGGGGTGTTTGTGCACCAGGTGACGGAGGGCAGCCCCGCCCACACTGTGGGCATCAGCCCCGGGGCTCAGGTGGTGGAGGTGGGTCTCTCTAATGCCCGACTTTATTGCCCGTGAGGAGGCTCCTCTTTTGATGGTGGTGTTCAACAGGTGAAATATGAGCAGAACCAGAAGTCTCTGAGGATGATGCTGGAGGACTCCACGTTGGAGGAAGCCATGTGGGCTCTGGGCCAGGTCACAGGCCTCTGCCACCTCTCCGTCCGGCCCCGGCAGGCTGGTAGGCCCCCCGCCGTGTCTGTCTGATGAATGTTACATGGAAAACAGCAGCCAAAGGGCAGCCGCCGGAAATTTCCCTGGACATAAATGTTTATGACCACGTCTGGCGTGATGCTAACATGCACGAGATTACAGAGCTGATATCAGCTGTTCTCAGGCTGGTGACCAGCTTTCATTATCCGCCAGATTTCTCACAGCTCACACTGTAGCTACACCACCAACCAGTTAGCTACACCACCAACCAGTTAGCTACGCCACCAACCAGTTAGCTACGCCACCAACCAGTGAGCTACACCACCAGCCAGTTAGCTACGCCACCAACCAGTTAGCTACACCACCAATCAGTTAGCTACACCACCAACCAGTTAGCTACGCCACCAACCAGTTAGCTACACCACCAACCAGTGAGCTACGCCACCAGCCAGTTAGCTACGCCACCAACCAGTTAGCTACACCACCAATCAGTTAGCTACACCACCAACCAGTTAGCTACGCCACCAACCAGTTAGCTACGCCACCAACCAGTTAGCTACACCACCAACCAGTTAGCTACACCACCAACCAGTTAGCTACGCCCCCAACCAGTTAGCTACGCCACCAACCAGCTAGCTACATCACCAACCAGTTAGCTACGCCACCAACCAGCTAGCTACGCCACCAACCAGTTAGCTACGCCACCAACCAGCTAGCTACGCCACCAACCAGTTAGCTACGCCACCAACCAGCTAGCTACGCCACCAACCAGTTAGCTACGCCACCAACCAGCTAGCTACGCCACCAACCAGCTAGCTACGCCACCAACCAGTTAGCTACGCCACCAACCAGTGAGCTACACCACCAACCAGCTAGCTACGCCACCAACCAGTTAGCTACGCCACCAACCAGCTAGCTACGCCACCAACCAGTTAGCTACGCCACCAACCAGCTAGCTACGCCACCAACCAGTTAGCTACGCCACCAACCAGCTAGCTACGCCACCAACCAGTTAGCTACGCCACCAACCAGCTAGCTACGCCACCAACCAGTTAGCTACGCCACCAACCAGTTAGCTGCGCCACCAACCAGCTAGCTACGCCACCAACCAGTTAGCTACGCCACCAACCAGTTAGCTACGCCACCAACCAGTTAGCTACGCCACCAACCAGCTAGCTGTCCTGGATGTTCTCCCGTCTGCCTGCAGATTACGAGGTGCTGCTGCAGCAGCTGCAGAACAACGAGGCCTCGTCCGGAGACTCCTTCTACGTTCGGGTCAACATGTCGCTGGCTGCTGGCTCCAGCGGGTCCTTGGCTGTGTTCTGCAACGACATTCTTCACGTGACCAACACGCAGCCCCCTGGTGCCGAGGACTCGTGGCACGCCAGCCAGGTCCACCCCTGCCAGCTGCTGGACCTCCAGAGTGGAACTGTGCCCAATTACTACAGGTTTGTTCTGGAGCGGGAAGCTGCCGGCCCAGCAAGTCTTTTTAAAGAGCCTTGAGAATTTAAATGCAGAATCTGACGTCATGGAATTTAAGAAGATTGCTGGCGTGTGATAAAGTAGTTGAATATGTTGCTGAACCAGTAGCGACTCCAGTGACTCACGATGGAAAGAAGTGTTCAGTCCTTTTGTTGACTATCGTGAAGTGTTCCAGCTCCAGTACTGGAGATTCAACATCCCATAATATGAACAGAAGTAACGATCTGAGGTTTCTATTCTTGGCTGCAGGGCACAGAGACTCTTAATCCAAGCGCTTGAGAACATGAGCTTCCAGACAAAGAAGCCTCAAAAGGTAAGAAAAAAGAATCACGTCCACCATGAAGATCCTCCAGCTGACACGTTCCTGGCAGGGTTTCCAAGAGGAGGCTCAAAACAAGCAGAAGGCGGTGAGGATTGTCAGCACCGGGCGTCCGGGTCGGAACCCGCTGTGGGTCAGTGTGGAGAACGAAAAGAGCAAGAGCGCCGACCCAGGTAGTGCTTTCATGCTGCTTTCATGCTGCTTTCATGCTGCTTTCGTGGTGCTTTCATGCTGCTTTCATGGCGCTTTCATGGCGCTTTCATGCTGCTTTCATGCTGCTTTCATGCTGCTTTCATGCTGCTTTCATGCTGCTTTCATGGTGCTTTCATGGCGTGTTCATGGCGCTTTCATGCTGCTTTCATGGCGCTTTGATAATGCTTTCATGTTGCTTTCATGTTGCTTTCATGGTGCTTTCATGGCACTTTAATGGTGCTTCCATGGCGCTTTCATGCTGCTTTCATGCTGCTTTCATGCTGCTTTCATGCTGCTTTCATGGCGCTTTCATGCTGCTTTCATGGCGCTTTCATGCTGCTTTCATGCTGCTTTCATGGCGCTTTCATGCTGCTTTCATGGTGCTTTCATGCCGCTTTCATGGTGCTTTCATGCTGCTTTCATGGTGCTTTCATGCCGCTTTCATGGTGCTTTCATGCCGCTTTCATGGTGCTTTCATGGCCCCGACCCTCCTCAAAACGTGGCTCCTTTCCCATGTAGGCGATGCAGCCACAGCCAAGAGCTGCGTGTCCCTCATGCCGTACACGCTCGTCACCCCTCACTACCCGCCCGTGTGCCGGCCCGTCCTGCTGCTGCCCACCGTCCTGGGACGGGTCCTGGACAAGAAGCTGGCTGGCTGGCAGGGCTTCCAGCTCTGCACTCCTGGTAAGAAACTGACCAGGAAGTATATTTACTCAGATCTGTATATTTATGGACGTCACAAAGGTGTCGTTTCTCTCTTTGCACTTCCTGATTGACGTACTCCCATGGCTAAACTACATTACCCAGCGTGCACTAGTGCGCGACGCACACCTGCTCCTCACGAGATGGAAAAGCCGTAATACAAAAGAGATCTCGCTGGAGGTGAACGTCAACACCAGGTTCAGTTGAGATGGTTGAAAAGAGACCCTGGACCGGTGACCGGGAGGGGGACTCGGGAGGACTCGCGCACGTTTACGCTCGTTTGACCAGTGAGGCTAGCTAGCATTAGCGCTTCTGCTAACACACAGGTGGCTTCCTGTTCACCTGTTGCCAGTGATGTCAGCAGGAACCCTGCAGGACTAGAAGGGCCAGACTTCTGGTCAAAGGATCAAATGAGGCGTTCTACATCTCATAATGAGCGGCTTATATGTCAGGACAAAAGGCTTTGTTCGAGGTTTAAAGTTAACTCTTTGGTACCCAGACGCTTCACGAACTGAGTGGAGCTGAAGGAGTATTTCACTTGGGTGGTTCACCTGTTCACTGCTTAGCTTACTTCTCCAGTTTTCTCCATGCCTGGTCTCCTTGGAGATGGATGCTAACTGATAGTTCCTAGAACAGTCTGGTGTTCCTGAGGACTGTCCATGGACCATGAGAAGGGGGTACTGGGACCATGAGAAGGGGGTACTGGGACCATGAGAAGGGTGGTACTGGGACCATGAGAAGGGGGGTACGGGGACCATTAAAAGGGGGGTACTGGGACCATGAGAAGGGTGGTACTGGGACCATGAGAAGGGGAGTACTGGGACCATGAGAAGGGGGTACTGGGACCATGAGAAGGGTGGTACTGGGACCATGAGAAGGGGAGTACTGGGACCATGAGAAGGGGAGTACTGGGACCATGAGAAGGGGGGTACTGGGACCATGAGAAGGGGGGTACTGGGACCATGAGAAGGGGGGTACGGGGACCATTAAAAGGGGGGTACTGGGACCATGAGAAGGGTGTACTGGGACCATGAGAAGGGGAGTACTGGCACCATGGGAAGGGGGTACTGGTACCATGAGAAGGGGGGGTACTGGAACCATGAGAAGGGGGTACTGGGGACCATGAGAAGGGGGGACTGGGACCATTAAAAGGGGGGTACTGGGACCATGAGAAGGGGGTACTAGGACCATGAGAAGGGGGGTACTGGGACCATTAAAGGGGGGTACTGGGACCATGAGAAGGGTGTACTGGGACCATGAGAAGGGGAGTACTGGGACCATGGGAAGGGGGTACTGGTACCATGAGAAGGGGGGTACTGGAACCATGAGAAGGGGGTGCTGGGGACCATGAGAAGGGGGGTACTGGGACCATTAAAAGGGGGGTACTGGACCATGAGAAGGGGGGTACTGGGGACCATGAGAAGGGGGGACTGGGACCATGAGAAGGGTGGTACTGGGACCATGAGAAGGGGGTACTGGGACTATGAGAAGGGGGGTACTGGGACCATGAGAAGGGGGGTACTGGGACCATGAGAAGGGGGTACTGGGACTATGAGAAGTGGTTACTGGGACCATGAGAAGGGGGGGACTGGGACCATTAAAAGGGGGGTACTGGGACCATGAGAAGGGTGTACTGGGACCATGAGAAGGGGAGTACTGGCACCATGGGAAGGGGGTACTGGTACCATGAGAAGGGGGGTACTGGAACCATGAGAAGGGGGTACTGGGGACCATGAGAAGGGGGGACTGGGACCATTAAAAGGGGGGTACTGGGACCATGAGAAGGGGGTACTAGGACCATGAGAAGGGGGGTACTGGGACCATGAGAAGGGGGTACTGGGACCATTAAAAGGGGGGTACTGGGACCATGAGAAGGGGGTACTGGGACTATGAGAAGTGGTTACTGGGACCATGAGAAGGGGGGGACTGGGACCATGAGAAGGGGGGACTGGGACCATGAGAAGGGGGGTACTGGGACCATTAAAAGGGGGGTACTGGAACCATGAGAAGCGGGTACTGGGGACCATGAGAAGGGGGGACTGGGACTATGAGAAGGGGGTACTGGGACCATGAGAAGGGTGGTACTGGGACCATGAGAAGGGGGGTACTGGGACCATGAGAAGGGGGTACTGGGACCATTAAAAGGGGGGTACTGGGACTATGAGAAGTGGTTACTGGGACGATGAGAAGGGGGGGACTGGGACCATGAGAAGGGGGGTACTGGGACCATGAGAAGGGGGGTACTGGGACCATGAGAAGGGGGTACTGGGACCATGAGAAGGGGGGACTGGGACCAACCTCCCAACTCCACCGCCTGTGGGAACAATTCGGTCTTTTCTGGCCCTTTATTACCCTTTATTCCCCTTTATCACCCTTTATTCCCCTTTATTCCCCTTTATCACCCTTTATTCCCCTTTATTCCACTTTATTACCCTTTATCACCCTTTATTCCCCTTTATTACCCTTTATTACCCTTTATCACCCTTTATTCCCCATGATCTTTATCAGATTCAGTCTGTTTGCGCAGCTTCCGGCTCTTGAACGGCCGCATTAACACGGCGCTGCCGCTAGGGGGCGCTGTTGCCGAAGGAGATGAGATAGAGGCTTTAATAATGATCCCTGCCAGTCTATCCCATAAATAATGTTTCATAATGTTTTGACAGAGGTGCTGAGCCCCAGTGAACACGCAGCTCAGCTGCAGAGGGCTGAGATCCTGGAGGAGTTTGAACAGGGATCCAGCCACTGCTACACCCTGAAGAGTGTCGAGAACGTGATGAAGAAGGTCTGTGCATCACCATCATCATCATCATCATCGTGACGCCGAACACGCAGCACGTGTCACGTCTTCTCCTGCCCCACAGGGGATCCACTGTGTGCTGCCTCTGGGGCTGGACTGTGTGCGGCGCCTGCACCGGGCCAAGGTTTTCCCCATCATCATCTTCGTCAGCCAGTCTGCAAGAAGTGCTCGGAAACTCAGGTAAACGCGCTCGTGCACCTGCGGCCGCGCTCGTGCATTAGTGTCTGTCTCCATGGAAGAAGGTTACCATGGTAACAGAAAGCCCAGGGGCACGTCCTCACACGGGGCTCTGAAGGCTCTGCCCCCAAGCTCCTCTTGGAGACCCTCAGAACCAGGAGTGAGCCCGTTTGAGGGTGGCGGCGCTCCGGTGGGATGCTGATGAGCTTCCTGATCCACCCGCAGGTCCAAGCTGCAGCGCCAGGCCCGGTCGGAGGAGCAGCTGCTGACCTGCTCCCAGAACGAGGAGCCGCTGCTGGACAAGCTGCCCTGTCTGTACCGCAGCGTGGATCCGGACTCCTGGTGCGACCAGAACTCCCTGCTGACCCGTCTGCGCACCGCCATCTGGGAGGAGCAGAGGAGGATCGTGTGGGTGGAGCCGGACCTGTGGTGAAACCAGAACTTTAGCATCTCTAACACTTTACAAGCGGACGTTTTGTAAACCCGAGTATGTATCTGTGATACCTGCTGGAGAGCCTGAGCACGTTGAGGCTTTTCTTTGAGCTGAGGAAGGTTTAGAGCGGCGCCGTCGTCTCTCCCTGTCGTTTTCCCACCGTGAGGGATTTTCTGTCATCAGATTCTGTCATTGCAGTTTTATGTGATCGCAAATGTGTCATAAAGAAGATAAAATGATTAGGTCGTCTTCTCTGCTATAACCTCTTTCTATGGTAATAGAATAATAATAATAACTACTCTCATAACATTGTGTGAATTGTTGAGAACCTGGAGGTTATTTGAATAAGTTAATGTGAATGTTCATGAATGTAAATAATGTGAGTAAAGAACCTACCTGTTATTCTCTCCAGAACACATTTACCTGCCACATATGATAGTCGGTGCTAATGTGGCTAACATTCTTCTTGCCTGTTGGTTTTGAAAAGTTGTGGGATGGAAAAAAAGGAAATAAAATCGAGCACTTTACGCAGTGGCCACAAGGGGGAGACGGAGAGACAGAAGTGGCTGGAGGGAGTGGTTCTAAAGGGGGATATGGTTCCTGGAAGAGGCACCGCTTTGATCTGAGTCCGAAGCACCTTTATCGCTCATCGGTTACTCGCGCGCCTTCAGCCGTTTATTTTACTGCTAACAGGAATCATCAATGGAACCCCCCCCCCCCCCCCCCCCTTTGGTGCTACTGTAAGAATTGACTCGCGCTGAGGGGCTTTGAAGTGTAGCACAGAATCAATGTTTTTGGGCATTAACTCCTCCCAACGCCTCCCTGCTGTTGCTGGGAAACCACTCTGGTGATTTGTGCGTTGTCAGGGTCCATTATAGTCGGGGAGGCAGAGACTAATGATGATTACATGCACATCTACTGGATCCATGTCATTCTTCATAGGCTGCACACACACGTGCACACACACACGTGCACACACACACGTGCACACACACACGTGCACACACCCACGAGCATACTGTGATTCTTTCTGTCTATTTTGATGTTTTTGTTTTGATTCAGGGTGGAGATCTGAGCCGGACGTGTGTTACGTGCACTCACCCACTGTTACGTGCACTCACCCACTGTTACGTGCACTATTTGCATGTGTGGTGCGTTTGGGTGCCCTCGTACATTTACTTTCAGAGGCCTTTTGTGCGCTAGGAGCAGGAACCATTTCATACTTCTTTCAAGCTTTTCTTTCTGTCCTTTGAGAAATGCTGTTTTAATGTCTGTTTATAATGTTCTCATGCATCACATGATGTTTCCTGTTTGGCCACAAGTTGATTATTTAATTGAACGTTCGTCATCTCAGATGCTCTAATTAAAAGCCAAAATTAATGCATTCACACATTCACCTTAGATTATTCACTTATGCACAAGCATCATGGGGTTGGTTTCACTGTTATTAGCATTGTTATTAGCATTGTTATTAGCATTGTTATTAGCATTGTTACGACAGGTGGTGTTTCAGAAACGTAGCGGAAGCATTTTAAAGACACTCACATCTTAATTTTAGCTTTTATTCTGTTTCCTTTATGTTTTAATAACAATAATAATGATATCAGTAACAGTACAATGGAAAGTAACAATATTTAGAACAGATGATCAAGGACAGATGTGCAGAGCTTAACGTCTTTAAGTAAACTTGATTTCAGAGCAGTTTAAACACAATGAATAAATACAATAAAATCTAGATTTAAATGAGTAATATGCAGAGGAGCATGTGTCCGTTTTACAGCCGCCTGCACTGAAGCATCATTGTTGGAGACGTCTTGATTAATCACCACGTCTGAGGATGATGATGATGATGATGGTGATGATGATGATGATGATGATGATGATGGTGATGATGGTGATGGTGATGATGATGATGATGATGGTGATGATGATGATGATGATGGTGGTGATGATGATGATGATGATGGTGATGATGATGATGATGATGGTGATGATGATGATGATGATGATGGTGATGATGATGGTGATGATGGTGATGATGATGATGATGATGATGATGGTGATGATGATGATGATGATGTCACTGGCTCCTCTTATTACCTCATTTTAAGAGATTATGAAATTCTGAGCTGTAAAACTCTCCTAAATGGAGCCTTCAGATAAGCACCACTGACTCCTCATCACACACACACACACACACACACACACACACATTGAGAAAAATGCCAAAAACATGCAAACTCCATCTCACATATCAGATCAGTCAGCTTCGTTTGTTAGTTCTGGTTGGAAATCCTGTGTGTGTGTGTGTGAGTGTGTGTGTGTGTGTGTGTGTGTGTGTGTGTGTGTGTGTGTGTGTGTGTGTGTGTGTGTGTGTGTGTTCATTTCATGCCAATGTGAGGTCTGAGCTTCAGGTTGATCACACAAGAAGCACAAAGAGTCAGAATCCGCCTGCAGCCAACGGCACTCGACCCCCCCCCCCCCACACACACACACACACACACACACACACACACCACCAACCCACCCCAACCCCCATCCTCCTCCTCCCTCCCTCCCCCCTCCCCCCTCAAGGATGCAGGTAAAGACAGACAGGCTGAAGTGGCTGTCGGGGGGAATTAGAGACAATTTGATTTCTTGCTCTTCCTGCCTCCTGCTCTCCACCAGCAGCGAGCGTGATGATGTCAGCGGCTCTGAGCGGAGAGGAGCCGCCGATCGAGCCGGACGGAGACGTGGATGAAGCACCGTAATGGGAAGGAGGAGATGTGCGCGACAGCAGATAATGAACACAATGAAAAGGAGAGAGGCTGAGTGTGTCACTCAGAAGACAGGAAGAGGGCTCCTCCACAGCCCACTTCATCACCCTCCCACTTGCACGGGTCCGAATGGCAGAACCGAGCCTCTCAGCCCCTCCAGAGCCCGATGGTGGAGCCCAGTTCCTGTCAAATGTAACTGGATTCCTCTGGTTGGCTCTCTGGTTTCAGCCTCGCTGCAGCGGGATGGGAGAAGATCACGGTGGGGAGGAGAATTATGGCCAGAGTGGTCGACCCTGTGGTAACCTGATGTGGTGTTGTGGTGCTCTCCATTAGGAGCATTATGGGCTGCACACGTGCTGGAAGTGTATCTTTCTCTGTGCGTCCCGGTCCGGGTCGGAAGGAAATGTGCACGGTGCTGGTGAAGATGCATCAGACATCATCAGGTTAAATTAGGAAAAATCGTCACGCTGCTGTTCCCACGTAAGAGGGGTCAAAAGGTCAGGTAACCATTGTAGGAGTGCATCAACACAACGTTAACGATATGGTCAATATGTGACCTCAACAGGTGGACAGTGAAATTAAGCTTCATTACAGGGGAGCTGAAGGTGGTGGGGGCCCCAACAGGTCCCCGTGGATGCTACCCCTCCGAGACACCCGGATAGAGGCAACACACGCCACGGCGAGCAGCAGGGCTTCATTTGACAGATGGCTCCGCCCACTGTTGGGCCAGTACCGGCCCACCACAGCGGACGAACAGCTGTGCACAGCTGCACCCCCACCTCCTCCCAGATGTGGGCTGGCACACCTCCGTAGAACCGTGCAGCACGGGGGAGGTCTGTGGCTCCGGCCCGGCGCCACGCTGGGTCCGGTTATTATCTCCAGATGACATCAGTGTGAGCAGCAGATGCCTTTGTGGCCACAGGGGCTGAGCGTGTGTGTGTGTGTGTGTGTGTGTGTGTGTGTGTGTGTGTGTGTGTGTGTGTGTGTGTGTGCGTGCGCTGTCTGGCTGGTGCTGCTCGGCAGGGTTCGTCCATTCATTGCCCCCCCCAGTTATCGGACCATGTCTCAGTCTTCATGCACGAGTGTCTGTTTTGTTCCAAAAGTGACCGTTTGTCCTCATGATGATGATGTAATCGCGCCCCCACACGCGCCCGTCGATGGAGCATTTAATAATCGTGATTGTTATCAGGTCGCTGTGGCGGCAACGCCAGCGTGCGCTTGTGAAAAATGACACGATCATTAGCCTCATGGACAATCATGATGACGCTAATTGATAGCAACATTCATAGTGATCTCAGTGGTGGGGTCACAACAACACGAATATGGGAGCTGCTGCACTCAATGCAGGCGCTGTTACATATCGGTCA
The DNA here is from genome assembly GCF_901000725.2 of Takifugu rubripes. Lineage (NCBI taxonomy): Eukaryota > Metazoa > Chordata > Actinopteri > Tetraodontiformes > Tetraodontidae > Takifugu > Takifugu rubripes. Next base: position 1,042,672 of record NC_042301.1, on the reverse strand, counting down.
CCTGCTGAGTGTGTGTGCGTGTGTGTGTGTGTGTGCGTGTGTGCGTGTGTGTGTGTGTGCGTGTGTGTGTGTGCTGCTTTATTTCTGACAGTGTGTTCTTTGAGGCACATGCTGAAGATGCTGGAGATTATAGTCATGGAAGAAGAAATCAAAGCAGACGCAAACAGTTTGGAGATGAAAGCTGCTGCAGCTCACTAGGTTCAGCTGTGTCTGTGTGTGTACGTGTGTGTATCATCGTGTGTGTGTGTACGTGTGTGTATCATCGTGTGTGTGTGTCTGTGTGTGTACGTGTGTGTATCATCGTGTGTGTGTGTCTGTGTGTGTACGTGTGTGTATCATCGTGTGTGTGTGTACGTGTGTGTATCATCGTGTGTGTGTGTCTGTGTGTGTACGTGTGTGTATCATCGTGTGTGTGTGTGTGTGTGTGTGTGTGTGTGTGTGTGTGTGTGTGTGCATCAGCCTATACACACTCGATCCCTGCGCACCTCCGACCAATTTAATGGAGGGAAAAATGGGTGTCAGGAAATGATATTTCTAATCAGACGATAGCAAAGGGCCCCTTTTATTAAACTGGGAGGGGGGAGGTGTGTTGGTGTGTGTGTGTGTTGGTGTGTGTGTGTTTGTCTGGGTGGGGGTGTCCTCTGTCTGTGAGCACAGACCTCAGCCAACGTGGTGTCATCATATTAAAGCAATGAACTAACCAACCAACCACCCAACACACACACACACACACACACACACACACACACACACACACACACACACACACACACCATATTCCTTCCCATTCCAGTGTGAATGGACACTGTTCTTTCTTTATTACCTGATCCTGGGATGTGTTATACCTTGGAGAACCTCTCCAGAGATCTGGGCCGACCAATCACAGCTCATAAAAGAGGCTCAGTGAAGTCATAACCTGGGGGAGGGGAGGGGAGGGGGAGGAGAGGGGAGGAGAGGAGAGGGGAGGAGAGGGGGAGGGGAGAGGAGAGGAGAGGAGGGGAGGGGAGGGGAGGGGAGGGGAGGAGAGGAGAGGAGAGGAGGGGAGGAGAGGAGAGAGGAGAGGAGAGGAGGGGGAGGGGAGGAGAGGAGAGGAGAGGGGAGGGGAGGGGAGGAGAGGGGAGGGGAGGGGAGGGGGAGGGGGTTAGTGAACTAAATGTTGGCTCTGACTTGCATCAGTTGTCTTTTCTCGGTCTGTATCAGCAGAATCACACTCACAACCCTCAGTATAGATGTGGACAGTCTGTGGTTACCATGGAAACAGAACGCTGAGAGCCACACTCGCTCTTTCCTGTTGCTTCAGCCGACACATGAAAACCTCCTCTCGTCCTGCCAGAATCTGACCTTTGACCTTTGCTTTATTTGTCTGTTTTTGTACTTTAGGCAAAGTTAGTGGAGACTGAGAAAGCCCTTCATACCTGGCCTCAAGGTACACACACACACACACACACACACACACACACACACACAGACACAGACACAGACACACACAGACACACACACACACACACACAGACACACACCGACACACACCGACACAGACACAGACACTCACACAGACACACACAGACACACACACAGACACACACAGACACACACACACACAGACACACACACAGACACACACAGACACACACAGACACACACACACACAGACACACACACAGACACACACAGACACAGACACACACACACACAGACACACACACAGACACACACAGACACACACAGACACACACACAGACACACACAGACACAGACACAGACACTCACACAGACACACACAGACACACACACACACAGACACACACACAGACACACACAGACACAGACACACACACACACAGACACACACACAGACACACACAGACACACACAGACACACACACAGACACACACAGACACAGACACAGACACTCACACAGACACACACACAGACACACACACACACACACACAGACACACACAGACACACTCACACACAGACACACACACACACACACCACACAGACACACACACAGACACAGACACACACACACACACACACACACACACACACACACACACACACCACACACACACACACACACACACACACACACACACAGCATCACCTTCTCCACCATCTCTCCACGTCCCAGATGTGTCCTTCACCTCCTGCTCCCATCAGCCTCATGAAGCCGGTTCTGACCCAGTAACGGAAGCTAAACGGTACCGAACCGTCCGGTTTGTACGCTCGCATTGATCCATACATGATTGATGAGCCGGTGGTTAATTATGCTCTTTATTCTCGGTTAAACTAACAGCACGCTGATTTACAGCCGATTACATCACACACACACACACACACACACACACACACACACACACACACACACACACACACACACACACACAGACACACACCCCTAACGGGATCAGACAACAGCGCCAGAACCTTCTGGATGTGGAGACGTTAGCAGCAGCTTTATCTTCTGCTCTCCATCCTTCCGTGTGTCCATCACAGGTTCTGAAAGTACTGAGAGTGGGCTGGATGGGCCCGGCCCAGACCCAAGAGCCACCTTCAAAGGCATCGATGCCGGTTTTCACTGCGTTCGCCGACCACGCTTAAAAGCCTGTTCCAGTGATTAGCTAATTAAAACCCAGAGCAAGGGCTATCGATCCGGCCCGGCCCGGCCCGGCCCGGCCCGGCCCGGCCCGGTCCTGAGCGAGGCCCTAACAGCCTCTCTGAGGCCGGATCCATACATTGACGTGTTATCACTTCTATTCTGAGAGCTTTTATTGAGGCTTCCTGTCTGGAGCGCACGTGCGTTTACGGACCTTCGCTATCAGACGTGTGACACGTGCACTCATGTTTCTACCCACTCGCTGATCTAGCTAAGCTTAACCCCGTCATGACCCAGTTCCCTACCTGAACACTAGCCACTAACTAGCATCCTCACCCCGACCTAAACCCTAAAACCATGTTTTATCCTCCAAACACGTCTTTGAATTTGTGAGGACCAGCCAAAACGTCCCCAAAACGTCCTCACTTTGGTGCTCAATGTGTAACAATAACACACACACACACACACACACGCGCGCTGTGTATGTCTGTGGGACACAACCACATGTAAACTGGTATGCGTGTGGTGTGTGTGGTGACGGCTGCCCCTCCTCTGTATTCATTAGCCTCCTGCTCACACCTCCTGGGAGGGAGGATTAGCCTGGGAAGGGAAATGAGTGTTTTCTGGGGATAGAGGACGGTGTTGTCTCTGCCGGCAGCAGGAGGTCCATTGTCTGGTCTGATATCGGCGTTGAGCACCGATCCTCCTCCCTGGCAGCGCCGACACGCAGCCGCTAGCATGACGAGAAGCTGACCCGTGTTGAGAGTTTACCGGGGGAGCGGAAGGAGGAAGAAGCATCGATCGGTCGGCCGCTGCCAGAATCCGAGGAAGGAAGTTCAATATGTTTGTATCCGAGAGTCTTTATAATTGATTTGTGACTTTTCAGGAGGGTCAACAGGTTAGCGGCGTGGAAATTGGAGTGCAAACAACAGGAAATAGGAGCTGATGTATAGAAAAGGCTCGAAGATCACCGTTAAAAACCCGCACGTGGGACACAAAGGCCTAAATCAGGGAGGGGGGGGGAGTTTGAGTGCAATCGGTGACATTAATGCAAAAAGGCTTTGATAATGCAGCAGCTCCCTCAATATGCTGCTTCATTACTGATCCATTCGACACCAGGAGCCTTTCCTTTTGAGAATATTCCCTCAACCCAAACTGCAGCGTAGACGGTGACAAAGGGAGGGAACGTCTCCCTCGGAACAGCCCCGTCCCCGCTTCCCTCTGTCCACTAAACCCATCAAGGGATTTTAAGTCGCTGTTAATTACTTCCCCCTCCCTGGTGAACGCGGAGGAGAGCAGCAACCAGAGAGCGGCCGTTCTAAGTGCTTCACTGTTGCAAAGCCTCCGCCCAACAAGACCAAATCAATCTGTTCCCCCTCCGCCGGCCACGTGCAGCCGGATGATCCTGTAAATCTGGGCTCTCCGGGGGCCACTTGAGTGCTCCTCCGGGGTTTTTAGGAGAGGGCGACTGCAGGGGTTCATGGATTGAAGGGAACCTGTAAATATCCCCAAATTGCAGCTAAAATGTAACATTAGGATGTGTAAGCCCCACTTTCAGCCCTAATCTTCCTGAGCACCAAACCGGGGCACTAAATGACCTCTGTTAGGGAGCCTGCAGCCATTACGCTGACACGGCAACGATTACCTGGGAAATGGAAGCAACCAGCTGCCTGTTTGACAGACGCGGCCCCAAAAAGGAGCCGAGGGCAGAAGCAGATCTGAGGGGGGGCGCAGCGTGTGCCCGCAGGCTGGAATTATAGGATGTAGCATCGGCCTCCGGTCGCACGCTATCGCCAGGGCAGGAGCCCAACGAGGAGTAAATGTCAAAGGTCAAATCTGGACGAGTGTTTTTGACCTTCGGCCGGGTGGGGAGGGACTCAAAATATTTACAAAAGCGCTTAAATTTACCCCTGAAAATACGTCGGGGACACGTCTCTTCATAATGAAAAAATCATTGTTTTAGTTGGCAAAAGGGAATATTTGATGTTTTCACGTTTCAGTAAAATAATGAGACAATTTGATGTCTCTTTGGATGTTCTAATCGTGGGGATTCTGCACGTATACGGCGATTATTGATTACTTTAACACGTCTGTCATCGGCCGTGGAGGCCTGAAACAGGAGTGAGTCTGTAATGGACAGTTTAAGATAAAGACTAAAAGGCCTCCATGTTAACCTGTTAACCTGTTAACCTGTTAACCTGTTAACCTGTTAACCTGTTACCCTTAATAACACCTGACATCTTATCAGACGCACACATGGAGGGAAATCACTCACACACGCTGAGACCAGCGTTTGGATTCAGACGGAGGCAAAATTTATGTGTAAGAAACACAAGTGTGTGTGCGTGTGCGTGCGTGTGCGTGTGTGTGTGCGTGCGTGTGTGTGTGTGTGTGTGTGTGGAGGGGAGAGCGTGTGTTGCTTGTTGCCACACTAGAAACCCCACAGGGAGTAAATAGTGGTGAGATGGAGGGAAGACGTTTGACTTCAAAGTGGCCTCATTCTACACAGCTGAGCTCTGAGGTGTGTGTGTGTGTGTGTGTGTGTGTGTGTGTGTGTGTGTGTGTGTGTGTGTGTGTGTGTGTGTGTGTGTGTGTGTCTGTCTCATGGATAGAAATATGCATAATCGTGTGTCGTGTGTGTTTCAGAGTCGCTCCCTTTTGTTTGTCACATGTGTGTTGTGTCTTTACCACGTTGTCAAAAATGATCCATTTTGGATTCGTGTGTTTAAAAGCTACATCGATGCCGTCGTGTGTGTGTGTGTGTGTGTGTGTGTGTGTGTGTGTGTGTGTGTGTGAGCAGAGCTGCAGGGAGGGGGGCCGTGCGGAGGAGGACCCTCAGAAACAGGAACAGGAACCTTGTTGCTTGTTGTTTTAAATTATTCACAGAATAAAAAGCGACCTTTGTTCTCATTTCATGTTTGTGTTGCCGTCGGAGCGCAGCAGCCTCCGTCCCTCTGTGCTGCTGTGGTGCTGCTGTGGTGCTGCTGTGGTGCTGCTGTGGTGCTGCTGTGGCCCAGCTATGGTGCTGCTGTGGTGCTGCTGTGGTGCTGCTGTGGTGATGCTATGGTGCTGCTGTGGTGCTGCTGTGGCCCTGGTGTGGTGCTGCTGTGGTGCTGCTGTGGTGCTGCTGTGGTGATGCTATGGTGCTGCTGTGGCGCTGCTGTGGTGCTGCTGTGGCCCTGGTGTGGTGTTGCTGTGGCCCTGCTGTGGTGCTGCTATGGTGCTGCTGTGGTGCTGCTGTGGTGCTGCTGTGGTGCTGCTGTGGCCCTGCTGTGGTGCTGCTGTGGCCCTGCTGTGGTGCTGCTGTGGTGCTGCTGTGGCCCAGCTGTGGTGCTGCTGTGGTGCTGCTGTGGTGCTGCTGTGGTGCTGCTGTGGTGATGCTATGGTGATGCTGTGGTGCTGCTGTGGTGCTGCTGTGGTGATGCTGTGGTGCTGCTGTGGTGCTGCTGTGGTGCTGCTGTGGTGCTGCTGTGTTGCTGCTATGGTGCTGCTGTGGTGCTGCTGTGGCCCTGGTGTGGTGCTGCTGTGGCCCTGCTGTGGTGCTGCTGTGGCCCTGCTGTGGTGCTGCTATGGTGCTGCTGTGGTGCTGCTGTGGTGCTGCTGTGGTGCTGCTGTGGTGCTGCTGTGGCCCTGCTGTGGTGCTGCTGTGGCCCTGCTGTGGTGCTGCTGTGGTGATGCTATGGTGCTGCTGTGGTGCTGCTATGGTGCTGCTGTGGCCCTGCTATGGTGCTGCTATGGTGCTGCTATGGTGCTGCTGTGGTGCTGCTGTGGTGATGCTATGGTGCTGCTGTGGTGCTGCTATGGTGCTGCTGTGGCCCTGCTGTGGTGCTGCTGTGGCCCTGCTGTGGTGCTGCTGTGGTGCTGCTGTGGCCCTGCTGTGGTGCTGCTGTGGTGATGCTATGGTGCTGCTGTGGTGCTGCTATGGTGCTGCTATGGTGCTGCTGTGGTGCTGCTGTGGTGATGCTATGGTGCTGCTGTGGCCCTGCTGTGGCCCTGCTGTGGTGCTGCTGTGGTGCTGCTGTGGTGCTGCTGTGGCCCTGCTGTGGTGCTGCTGTGGTGCTGCTGTGGTGCTGCTGTGGCCCTGCTGTGGTGCAGGTCTCATCTGCCCTGTGTGACAGGAAGTGTTCTGACAGCTCTCCTGCCCTCAGTCTGGTCTCAGAATTGTCCGTCTCTCAAATGTCTCCCATTCCCCCCCCCCCCCCCCCCCCCCCCCCCCCCCCCACACACACACACACACACCTCCCCATGCTGAGCCCACACAACAACTCCCACATCCATGTGCATTTTCTCAGACACAATCAGTCATTTCCTCTCCTGCTCATTTATATCAGCTGATTATGAAACGATTGTGAGAAGAGGATTCAAGTTTATCATTGTGGCTTCATTGTCTATTTCCTCTGAAAGTGGGATGAATTTAAATGATTTCCAGATGTTACAGTAACGCGCTAAATGGAACAAACATTGTCTGAATTACTACATTACTGGTTGTTAATAAAATAATAAAAGATACCAACCTGCTGCTGATTCTGAACAAACTGACCCCCAACAGACAGGGGGGGTCACATGGTGGAACTCATGGGGCCGCGTTACAGAGCAGCACATGCGTGATTATTACTGCTGTAATTACCTGCTAATTACACAGGGCAACGTACGGCAGCAGCAGGCCGAAGGAACCCACATCACTGTGTGTGTGTGTGTGTGTGTGTGTGTGTGTGTGTGTGTGTGTGTGTGTGTCTGTGAACATATCAAAGGTTTCTTTTATTAGCTCTGGCACAAATCCCACTTCCTTGTCTTGCCGTTGCGTAATGAATCCATGTTGTGATACTTTAATTAGCAGCGACTGCTGGAGGTTCCTGAAATCTGCTGTGTAACGACGTGGTTAATAAGCTCTGAACATGCGCTCACGCGCCCGATCAAAGGCGACCTTCAGCCTTCACAATCAATGACGCTTTGTCCTCGGTTGCATGTGTGTATTGATCAGCCAGATGAGCGCGTGTGTGTGTGTGGTTCTTTGTTTCGCTGTGTGAGGCTGCGCCGCTCCTCCTCTGTGTGTATCTATGGATACGAGGGGCAGCTAACGGGGCTAACGGGGTTAGCATCAGAACTTTTCCTACGGTGGAGGATACATTTATGAATGATAGCTGCAGCCATTCTGGCCTGATCTGTGTGTGTGTGTGTCTGTGTGTGTGTGTGTGTGTGTGTGTGTGTGTGTGTGTGTGTGTGTGTGTGTGTGTGTGTGTGCAGTGGGGGTCTCCTGAGCTCCTGTGGTGAGATTGCATTGACCGCTGTGTTATTGCTCTTTAATTATCAATTACGGCAGCCACCCATCCCGGGCAGAGTGGGGGGGCGGAGGCGTATGTGGAGGTGATAATGAATACAGAGCTGCCATTAGGACAGGAACCGGCCTCTCCGTCTGGGCTGGGGAGCCAGAGAGGAGGGGGGGGGACTTGGCTGGTGTGCTAATGAAACAGGCTGCAGCTCAAGACAAAAGAAGAAGCTGCCATCCTCCCGCTCCCCCGCTCCCCCGCTCCCCTCGCTCCCCCGCTCCCCCGCTCCCCCGCTCCCTCGCTCCCTCGCTCCCCCGCTCCCCCGCTCCCTCGCTCCCCCGCTCCCTCGCTCCCTCGCTCCCTCACTCCCTCACTCCCTCGCTCCCTCACTCCCTCACTCCCTCGCTCCCTCTCACCTTCTCCTCAACCCATGATCCCCTCATCATCTTTTTTATCTTTTTTATCTCTCCCTCACACACACACACACACACACACACACACACACACACACACACACACGGTCTGCTTCTCTCCAAATATTCACACGACTGTGGTTGTGCCTTTTCTATTATGGTATGTCCTGTTAGCGCCTGGTCCTTGTGTGGAAAAGCGTCTTTGATTTTGTGTTTCTGAGTCAAATTGTTTTTATGGATGAAAGGGGAGAAACAGTCGATCAATTAGAGGATAATTAAGGAAGCTCTTAATGAGAACAAGTCTGACATCTTCCTGAATTCTGTCCAAGAGTATTTTAGCGTGGCACTTTTACCTCCTGGAGCTGTTCTGGTCCCCCAGGATGAGCTGGAGGCCTGTCCTGTCCTGGAGGCCCAGTGTCCCCAGCGTCCCCAGTGTCCCCAGTATCCCCAGTGTCCCCAGCGTCCCCAGTGTCCCCAGTGTCCCCAGTGTCCCCAGTGTCCCCAGTGGTCCCAGTGGTCCCAGTGGTCCCCAGTGGTCCCAGTGGTCCCAGTGGTCCCAGTGTCCCCAGTGTCCCCAGCGTCCCCAGTGTCCCCAGTGGTCCCCAGTGGTCCCAGTGGTCCCAGTGTCCCCAGTGGTCCCCAGTGGTCCCAGTGGTCCCAGTGGTCCCAGTGTCCCCAGTGTCTCCCCAGTGTCCCCAGTGTCCCCAGTGTCCCCAGCGTCCCCAGTGTCCCCAGTGTCCCCAGTGTCCCCAGTGTCTCCCCAGTGTCCCCAGTGTCCCCAGTGTCCCCAGTGGTCCCAGTGTCCCCAGCGTCCCCAGTGGTCCTGCACCAGCATGACAGGGAATCACCACGTCAGGTGTGGCGTCACCATGACGGCGGGACGGTGCCAGAAAAGTGCTGCACCTGTTGTAAATAGTGGTGAGACCATGATGACGTAACGCTCCACACGACCACAGTCACCTGTGGGAGACGTTCCATCAGGAGACGTTCCATCAGGAGACGTTCCATCAGGAGACGTTCCATCAGGAGACGTTTCCATCAGGAGACGTTCCATCAGGAGACGTTCCATCAGGAGACGTTTCCATCAGGAGACGTTCCATCAGGAGACGTTCCATCAGGAGACGTTCCATCAGGAGACGTTCCATCAGGAGACGTTTCCATCAGGAGACGTTCCATCAGGAGACGTTCCATCAGGAGACGTTCCATCAGGAGACGTTCCATCAGGACACGTTCTCTGAATATCTCGGAACATCGAGGAGACAAAGACGACGGCCGTCTCTGATTTCGTCACGTTGGGCCCTGAACCCTGCCAGGAGGAACCTCAAAGCAGCACAGCAGCACAACCCTTCCATCCCTCTTCTCTCCTCCCCCCTCCCCCTCTCTCCCCCCTCCTCCCCCCTCTCTTCCCCCCCCTCTCCCCCCCCCCCCCCCCCTCCTCCCCCGGACGCTCATTCCTGCCAACGTGGCTGCAGGACCGAAGGCTTCAGGGAGGAGGAGGGAGACAAAAACAAGTGTCTTTTTCAGGAAATTGCTTTTTTTAAAGGGCAGCAGGTTGTTTGTGCCTGTGTCAGAGTGCACGTGTGTTATTAAAGCGCAGCTTGGTTCTCGTCCCAGCCGTGCCACCACTATCGGGTCACATCCCAGCCTAGAAGAGAGCGCTCGTCTCACTGTTACTCTTCTTCCTGCTTCCTGTCACTCACGATGGATGGGGGCGTGCACGGAGGCCCCCGAGGCCCCGATAACGACACGCATGTGGCTAAATGCTGCTGCTACTACTGCTACTGATGCTGCTGCTACTACTACTGCTACTGATGCTGCTGCTACTGATGCTACTACTGCTACTGCTGCTACTGCTGCTGCTGCTGCTACTGTTGCTACTGCTGCTACTACTGCTACTGCTGCTGCTACTGCTACTGTTGCTACTGCTGCTACTACTGCTACTGTTGCTACTGCTGCTACTACTGCTACTGCTGCTGCTGCTACTGCTGCTACTACTGCTACTACTGCTACTGCTGCTGCTGCTACTGTTGCTACTGCTGCTGCTGCTGCTGCTGCTGCTACTGCTGCTACTACTGCTGCTGCTGCTACTGCTGCTACTACTGCTACTGATGCTGCTACTGCTGCTGCTGCTACTGCTACTGTTGCTACTGCTACTACTGCTGCTGCTACTGCTACTGATGCTGCTACTGCTGCTGCTGCTACTGTTGCTACTGCTGCTGCTGCTGCTGCTACTGCTGCTACTACTGCTGCTGCTGCTACTGCTGCTACTACTGCTACTGATGCTGCTACTGCTGCTGCTGCTACTGCTACTGTTGCTACTGCTACTACTGCTGCTGCTACTGCTACTGATGCTGCTACTGCTGCTGCTGCTACTGCTACTGTTGCTACTGCTACTACTGCTGCTGCTACTGCTGCTGCTGCTGCTGCTGCTGCTGCTACTGCTGCTGCTACTGCTGCTGCTGCTGCTGCTACTGCTACTACTGCTGCTGCTGCTGCTGCTGCTGCTACTGCTGCTGCTACTGCTGCTGCTGCTGCTGCTACTGCTGCTGCTGCTGCTGCTGCTGCTGCTACTACTGCTGCTGCTGCTGCTACTGCTGCTGCTGCTGCTGCTACTGCTGCTGCTGCTGCTACTGCTGCTACTACTGCTGCTGCTGCTGCTACTGCTACTGCTGCTGCTGCTGCTGCTGCTGCTGCTGCTGCTGCTACTGCTACTGCTACTGTTGCTACTGCTACTGATGCTGCTACTGCTGCTGCTGCTACTGCTACTGTTGCTACTGCTACTACTGCTGCTGCTGCTGCTGCTGCTGCTACTGCTGCTACTACTGCTGCTGCTGCTGCTACTGCTACTGCTGCTGCTGCTGCTGCTGCTGCTGCTGCTGCTACTGCTACTGCTACTGTTGCTACTGCTACTGATGCTGCTACTGCTGCTGCTGCTACTGCTACTGTTGCTACTGCTACTACTGCTGCTGCTACTGCTGCTGCTACTGCTGCTATTGCTGCTGCTGCTGCTGCTGCTACTGCTACTACTGCTACTGCTACTGCTGCTGCTGCTGCTGCTACTGCTACTGCTACTGCTGCTGCTGCTGCTACTGCTGCTGCTGCTGCTGCTGCTGCTGCTACTGCTGCTGCTGCTGCTGCTGCTGCTGCTGCTACTGCTACTGCTACTGCTGCTGCTACTGCTGCTGCTGCTGCTGCTGCTGCTACTGCTGCTGCTACTGCTGCTGCTGCTGCTGCTACTGCTGCTGCTGCTGCTGCTGCTGCTACTGCTGCTGCTACTGCTGCTGCTGCTGCTGCTGCTGCTACTGCTGCTGCTGCTGCTACTGCTGCTGCTGCTGCTGCTGCTGCTGCTGCTACTGCTGCTGCTACTGCTGCTGCTGCTACTGCTGCTGCTGCTGCTGCTGCTGCTGCTGCTGCTACTGCTACTGCTACTGTTGCTACTGCTACTGATGCTGCTACTGCTGCTGCTGCTACTGCTACTGTTGCTACTGCTACTACTGCTGCTACTGCTGCTACTACTGCTACTGCTGCTGCTGCTGCTGCTGCTGCTACTGCTACTGCTGCTACTGCTGCTGCTGCTGCTACTGCTGCTGCTGCTGCTGCTGCTGCTGCTGCTACTGCTGCTGCTGCTGCTGCTGCTGCTACTGCTGCTGCTGCTGCTGCTGCTACTGCTACTGCTGCTACTGCTGCTACTACTGCTACTGCTGCTGCTGCTGCTGCTGCTGCTGCTGCTGCTGCTGCTGCTGCTGCTGCTGCTACTGCTGCTGCTGCTGCTACTGTTGCTACTGCTGCTGCTGCTACTGCTGCTGCTGCTGCTGCTGCTACTGCTGCTGCTACTGCTGCTACTGCTGCTGCTGCTGCTGCTACTGCTGCTGCTGCTGCTGCTGCTGCTACTACTGCTGCTGCTGCTGCTACTGCTGCTGCTGCTGCTGCTACTGCTGCTGCTGCTGCTACTGCTGCTGCTACTGCTACTGCTGCTGCTGCTGCTGCTGCTGCTGCTGCTACTGTTACTGCTACTGTTGCTACTGCTACTGATGCTGCTACTGCTGCTGCTGCTACTGC